>NC_056734.1:829845927-829865927 GCF_019279795.1 Protopterus annectens
CTGTCATTCGATTAATAGGTTTACTGATATAGTGAAAAGCATGTGTTCCTGACTGAAAATCCTTTTCAAGACTGCGCTCAAATTCCACTTAAATTTGCACTGGCTTTGTCCTTGTTCTAATCCAGACTAACACCCCCACCCTTACCCCCCCCACCTAGACTCTTAACAACTATACTACCGCCACTACTAACCACAGTCAGAATTAGCTAGTTGTCTTTATGTACTTTAAAATCTTGTCTGACAACTTTGTTACTAATATTATAAACAACAAGAAACTATCTTAACTTGCAACATTTACTGTATATACTGTTGATAATCAATATCTTGTTACTGTATTAAAGCCAACAACTTGTAATGTTGTTTACTATTGCTGCAACTTTGTATCTTTATTTATCATGTACATGATGTGGAGCTTTTCTCCCCGGGCATCCGCTGAAAAAGGACCTGCATCCAGTCAGAATTTCCCAGTAAACAAATGTAAAATAAAAAAATAAATAAATCGGTAATTGCTATCAGAATATACAGCATGGTCATAGGATAGCCAAATGCTTTTAATATCCTGCTACTTAAAGGGAATGGTTACAGGAGAAAACTGGGCTGTCAGTGATCCAGCAGTGAAAATTCTGTTGTTCATCTGTATCTCAGATGAATGCTGATGACAGAAAAGTGAGTTGCTTGGCCAGGAAGTGAATGATTCCCTCCCATATATTATCTGAGCAGCAGTAACCTCTTAAGAATTCCAACCGACAATGTGTCTATTTAAATTAAATATGTGTTGCTATCTAGACAGCCACACTGTTTGTTTATAATTTATACAGTACTGTTTGCAAGACAAAATCAAAGATGTTATTATATATATCAGTATCTGAAGTAGTTACTTCATTTGTTCTGCAACCTGTGGGTATCGGATCCGACTTCGGATCCGAGCCGGCAGCTTACCAAGCTCCAAGATCCAAGCTCCTAGCTCCTCCCCCTACCCATAATCCCCTGCTACCAACCACATCACCCCAGATCGTTTTTTGCTGCGGCTGAAGAAGCTTTCCTTTTGAAGAGCTCCTGGCTGGGTGAGATCGTTTCTATCTTTTTCACCAAAAAAAGTTTCAAAATCGTGTGTGTGTGTGGTAGTAAACCTTCTACCCCTTTTAGTGTTAGTTTTAAAAATTTACTGGTACAGTTAATTAGTTTTTTCTTTGTCACTCCCCCTCCCCCCTTAGCGTTTGGGTGTGTGTGTGAGTGCTTTAACATGGCGGAAGGGCCTAAGGCCATTTTTTCCAAATGTACTGAGTGTGGCCACAAGCTTTCCCCAGCTGATGGCCACACTCAGTGCGTTTTGTGCCTGGGGGCAGCCCATCTCTCAGAGGCCTGCCAGATCTGTGTGGCCTTTAATCCCCGGGCACTTCGGGATAGGAAGAACAAGCTGATCCTGGCGGGAAAGCTCCCCCAGGAGTCAGCTTCTTCTTCCTCTCCCGTTTGGGCTCCGGCTGCCTCAGCAGCCTCGGCGCCCTCTGTTCCCTCAGCTCAACCCGGGACTCAACCTCCCACTTCGGGTTTGAGCTCTGGGGAAACTAGTGCCTCCTCAACTAAGGAGAAGAGGCACAAGGATAAGGAGGGACATAGATCCCATAAAAGACGGGCCGAGTCTCACCCCTCGGCTCTGCCAGCAAAAATAACTAAGTCTCCTTCGGGGGTCTCCGGATCCTTCTCCTCTCGTCTCCGTTCGCCTAGCTTCTCGCCGGAGCCAGAGGAGGAAGATCGGTCTCCCTCAAGGTCGTGGAGGTGGCCCTCCCGGCCCGCCTCGACTACCTCTTCCAGGTCAACTAAAAGCATCTCCAAAGCGGATATGGATCGGATGATGCGTCGGTTCTTACAGACCCAAATGCAGATGGGGGTGCTCTTGCCCCCCCCCCCTCTGGGGGGAGCGCGGCCCCCATGTTTGCCCCGATCACTCCTTCTCCGACTCGTTTTCAGATCTCGGAGTCATCGGATCCGTGCCCATTCGGACCCAGGGAATTGTCGGCACCGATAGCGCTGGTCTCTTCAACGCCGACTATGCCCTCGAGCTTGTCGGATCCGAGCTCTTGGGGCCGAGGGCTGAGCATCGGATTCGAGGGAGTTGTATCTTCGGAGCTGTTGGCTTCGGTGCGCACCTCTCTCTCGGTGCCGACTGCTTCGGCTCCGACCCCGATCCCTTCCTCGAAGCCGAGGAGATTGGTCTCAGAGGCTGGTGAGCGTGATTCTCCTTCGGCTTTTGAGGTAGTGGAGAGGGTACTGTCGAGATCCTCCAGATCCCCGGTTCAGGCTTCGGATCCACCTGTACCCCCACTGTATGAGGGTCTGTCTTCCATCATCCGACTATCGGGACAGCCTGCCGAAGCCCTCCAGCTAGTTCCTGTTGAGGAACAACAACCCGTGGACGAGCCCTCTTCGAATAGCCCCACCGAGGAGGTTCCTCGAAAACGTTGGTGTAAAAGGAGGCACCTGGACTCCCCTGAGTCCGTTACCACTGACACGGACTTAGATGATAGGGAGGGTTCCCCAAGGTCACCCCCTGAAGATGTCTCCTTTGGAGACATCATGGAAATGTTGCGTATTAGAGGGGGGTGGTCTGCCCAAAAACCTTCCCTTGATGAATCCGTGTTCCTGGAGGTGTTTGAGACAGGCCCATCTACTTCCTGGGTGTCCCCTCCGGCCGACCCCCTGGTGGACTTAATTACCACCAGGGCTTGGAAGGAGCCCGACACCGTGGAGCCAATACCTAGACATCCCGACAAAATACTAAGCCCCCCCACAGATTGGCAATCATGGGCCAAAGGATCCCCTGTTGATGCGATGTTGGTGGCGGCGGCCACCAAGAAAGAACTCGCTCAGGAGAGTTCTCTGGTCCACCCTCCAGATAAAGAATCTCGAGTGTTGGACCGGATTGGGAAGCGGATGTTTGCTTCAGTGACCTTTTCTATAAGGGCGCTGAACTATATGGCACATACCATCAGGCTACAGCGAGACTTGATCAAGGAATAAGCTGCAGCCTCCCCAGAGTCCATGTCGGTTGGAGACAGGAATGTGTTTATGACACAAATGGCCACTCTGAAATCCATCTCCAATACGTCTATGCGGCTCCTCTCTCATGCTTCGGAGGGAGCCACTAGAGCCAGCGGAGCAGGGGTCGTCTTACAACATCACGCCTGGCTCCGCCTTTGCGACTTCACGGATCCCTTCAAGGGGTCCTTCACGAACGCCCCCTTTGATGGTTCTGCTCTTTTCGGCAAGACCGTTCGCGATACGCTGGTCAAAAGCGAAAAGGACGGGAAGACGCTGTCTGCCGTTGGAGTCCGCTTCTCTAGTCCCCAAAGATCCTTCTCCAGGAATCAGAGGGGACAAAAGAAGCTGTGGTTCCGCAAGTCTCAGCAATCCCATCCAGCTGCGGACCACTCGTCCTCTAGAGGCAGAGGAGGACAAGGTGGATGCCGGCCCAGAGGCAGAGGGGGGCCGCGTAATTTCGGGTCTAGAGAACCTTTCTCAGACAGACCCACGCAACAGTCCTGAGGGCTAGCCCGACTGTCCCTCTCTGGAGGCAGTTGGGGGGCGGTTGACGGAGCACCTTTCAAACGGGGAGTCCCTTACAATGGATCGATGGGTGCTCTGTATCATTTCCAGAGGCTACTTCATTCCTTTCCTAAATCTTCCCCCCAAAACCAGACACCTCCCCGATGTACCACCCGATCAGAGGGAGGCGGCGGCTTTAGAGATTTTAAAGCTGCTAAGAAAAAGAGCCATCCAGCCTGTCCCCCGAGATCAGTCCGGATTAGGTTATTACTCAAGGTTCTTTTTGGTGCCAAAGAAAATGGGGGACCTCAGACCCATCTTAGACCTTTCCGCTCTGAGCCTGTTTATACTCAAGGAAAAGTTCCGGATGGTCACTCTTCAATCTATCCTCCCCCTTCTGTGGGAGAATGACTGGATGTGCTCCATAGACCTCAAAGATGCGTACTACCACATTTTAATGGACAGATGATCCAGGAGGTTTCTCCGCTTCCGGCTCGGAGCCAGTCATTATCAATTCAGGGTTCTTCCATTCGGCCTCACTTCAGCCCCCAGAGTGTTCACCAAAGTCATGGCGGTGGTTGCTGCCCACCTGAGACTTCAGGGCATTCAGGTCTTCCCGTACCTAGACGACTGGCTCCTTACCACGACCAACAGGCATCAGCTCTCTGTAGCGAGAGATTATGCACTGACTCTAGCCCACAACCTAGGCATTTCAGTAAACCTGCAGAAGTCCTGCCTGTGCTCCACTCAAGCCCTGGAATTCATAGGGGCCAGGTTGGATACTCGAATCTCTCGAGCTACCCTAACATCAGTCAGACTGAACAGCTTGTCTTATCAGGTGTTAGCCCTTCTCTGGAATCCTTCTCCTCCAGCGGAGTTAGTCCTGAGGCACTAGGGTCTATGGTAGCCGCGATCGGTCTTTCCCTCCATGCTCGCCTGCGAATGCGAATATTGCAATGGACCCTTCAAGTCCAATGGTCCCTCTTGCTCCACTCGTTGAACACGCCCATACCGCTGAGCAGAGTTTGCAGGGACTCCCTTCTTTGGTGGTTGCATGCGCGAGAACTCAGAGAAGGGAGGCCCTTTGTGATCCCCCCGGTCGAAGCCACATTGACCATGGACGCTTCTCGCCTTGGGTGGGGGGGCATTGTTCAGGCAGATCCGTTCAAGGCACGTGGACTCCCCTAGAGACCACATTGCATATCAATGTCCTAGAGATGAGGGCGGTGCTTTTGGCGTTGCAAGCTCTCCACGACCTTCTTCCCCTGGGGACTATTGCGATCCAGACAGACAACATGTCTGTAGTCTGGTACATAAACAAACAGGGAGGAACCAGATCCTACCCCCTGTGTCGAGAGGCCATGAGAGTTTGGGAATGGGCAATCTCCACCAACCGTTTTCTGGTAGCAATGCACATCCCGGGATGATCCAACATATTAGCGGACAAGCTAAGTCGGGTGCTTCTCACTCCGTACGAGCGGTCTCTGAATCCATCTGTTGCGAAACAGATCTTCCACAAATGGGGTCAGCCTCATTGAGATCTTTTTGCTTCTCCTTTAAACACAAAATGCAGCGAGTACTTCGCAATAATTCCCCCCAGAGGGGAAACCCCCAGAGACGCTCTGGTCCATGCTTGGCCTCCCGGGCTCCTTTATGCTTATCCTCCCCTTCCTCTCATGATGAAGTTCATTCAGAAAGCCCATCGGTTGGGGAGCAGAGTTATCCTCATAGTCCCATTCTGGCCTCGGCAGATCTGGTTCCCCTTTCTGCGGTCTCACAGTGTGGCTCCTCCGTGGATTCTGGATCCCAGTCCAGAACTGATTTCTCATCCTGCGGATTGCCCAACACCCAACCTGGTCAACCTCAAGCTTGCGACTTGGCTGATCCAGTTCCATTAATGGCTAGGACTCCCGGTATCTCATCTCCCATTAAGGCCATTCTGGTTGCGGCTCATAAGCCATCTACCAGAAAACTTTACAACAGTAAGTGGAAACGTTTTTCCATTTGGGCCGAAGATAAGGGCTTGGACCCATTTACTGTCCCTATCCCGACCATCCTGGACTTTCTCTCGTTAATCTTTCAACAGGGAGCAAGCGCTTCTACGGTTAAGGTACAATTGGCGGCCATCTCCCATTTTCATTTGGGTGATGGCATAGGTTCCTTAGCATCTACAAAGTTGTGCAAAACCTTCTTACGAGGCATCTTCCTTTTAAATCCACCGATAAAGTCTGTGGTTCCCCCATGGGACCTCACTCTAGTCTTGCAAGCCTTAACAAGTCCACCTTTCGAACCTGCGGCCTCAATTACGTTGAAGTTCTTGTCATGGAAAACAGCCTTCTTAGTGGCTATTACTTCGGCCAAAAGGGTTTCAGAATTACAAGCCTTGTGTATGAAGCCTCCTTACCTTATCTTTCACAAAGATAGAGTGTCCCTCAGGACTAACCCGTCCTTCTTGCCTAAGGTTGCTTCAGAAGCAAATATAAATCAATCAATAAATCTACCAGTGTTTTTTCCCACATTTCAGAACAAGGGAGAATACACATTACACAAATTGGATGCACACAGACAGCTGCGTTTCTACTTGCATAGGACTAGAGAGTTTCGCAAGTTGGACCAGTTATTTGTCTCGTATGCAAAATCAGCCATGGGTAAAGCCATTTCCAAAGTCACTGTAGCAAATTGGATTCATCAGTGTATTATTCAGGGGTATATATCGTCTGGCAAACCAGCCCCGGTTAATATCCGTGCTCATTCTACAAGATCTGTAGCCACTTCAACAGCCTTCTGGTCGAGGGTTCCAGTGGATGACATATGTTCAGCAGCTACTTGGTCCTCTTCTCATACGTTCATTTCTCATTATAAATTAGATGTGATTTCGAGAAGTAGGGCTTCTTTTGGCTCTGCGGTGCTTCGGAATATCCTTCCATAAGGACCACCCAGGTTCTTATAAGGTAGCTGGGGACTCTGTCCCACAGGTTGCAGAGCAAATGAAGTAACTACTTCAGATAAAGAAATGATGTACTCACCATAACGTTCCATCTGAGTAGGTACTTCATTTGTCTGCAACCGACTCCCCCTGCCATCCAACGAACCTTTCGGGATTTTCTGATCACCTTTGCAGTTGATATTTCATGTTTACAGGTTGGTAAGGCAACAAAAACGATCTGAGGTAATGTGGTTGGTAGCAGGGGATTATGGGTAGGGGGAGGAGCTAGGAGCTCGGATCTTGGAGCTTGGTAAGCTGCCGGCTCGGATCCGAAGTCGGATCCGATACCCACAGGTTGCAGACAAATGAAGTACCTACTCAGATGGAACGTTATGGTGAGTACATAACTTCTTTTTTTTCTGAGTCAAGTTAAACACTGCAGATTTAGGTTTTGTGGACACTACATTAAGTTCTGAAGGTGTGTGTGCTTCATTGTTTACAGAGGCATAGCTGTTTCATGTGATTATATGATCTATGTTAAATAAATCTATATCAGTTAATCAAAAATGCAAATGCGGACTATATCTTCCGTAAGGCAGTGCATTATATAGAGTAACCCTATACAAACAGATACTACTTTATAATTAATACTTTATTTGTTCTTTCAAATATGTCATAATGTTTTATATAAAATATTCCATGCATGAGGAGCTATAAAATAACAAATCTACCTTACTCTACCAGGGCTAAAAGTGTTGTTTGACTTGCTGCTCCCTGCCTAAGTATTGCTGATCACTGTCTGCATTTGATTTTGGACTGGAGTTATTAATTTAAGGTTTGGTTGTCCCATTTTTTTATCTTTACTATTATATTGCTTTTTGTTTTGTCTTAGTTTTTTTGTTCTTATTGCAGATGTAAGAGGTCTTGCGTAGGGTCAGTTAGAAAATAATTATTTTGCAGATAAGTGAAAAAATCCAGTTATTATTACATTAATAGTTAATATTAATAATTATTAATATTTAGTTATAAATTAGGGAGAGGAGCTGAGAACTAGCATTCCTCAGTTAACTACAAGTATTTAATGGCATCTTTAGCTGTAGTGTTATGTTACTTGCTGTCTGCCTAAGTATTGGTTACCTCTATCTGCATTTGATTTTTCCCACGACCTGGCCTACTCCTGTTGTGCTTTTAAACTTGGTGGCATTCGAGTTGCCCACGCCATACTATAAATCTGACTTTGGACATTCCTCCCAGTCTTGTGTCATCAGCTCATTCTACTGAGCACCTGAGAGATCAGCTAGGAAACCCTCCACCCTTAGTCTCTTAAACCTGAATTATCTTCTGCTTCTTACCCTCCCATTTACTTGTTTGTGTCTTTCGGCTTTTCCCGGTTAGGGGTCGCCACAGCGGAACTTCGGTCTGCTAATAATTGGTAGTGGATTTTTACGTACCGGGTTACCAGCCCTGATGCACAACCTTCAACGAAGGCACGCCCCATTCACGTATGCTTCCACACAGAAGAAGCTCTAGCTGAGAATCGAACGGGACGTCTTGCTATGAGGTGACAACGCTACCGCAGCACCACCAAAAATGATAATTGTACTTTTTTCATGTGCTTTAACTGCATCTGTGCTTATTCCTATTTTATTCCACTTTTTGCTGCACATTCTTAAATTGCTCAGTTGCATTTAATGTGCTGCATTTATTACTGCTTTTAGTAGCTTGATTACATTGTAACTATCATTCTAAGCCTCTTAGTTCTGACTTAAATAGTTGGCTCTCAACTAGTTGCCTTGCGTTAGGAAGGTTTGTGGTCTTCACTCTTATGGCAGAAGAGGTAGCTTACACCCTTTTGAGTTGGGAATTGCTGGTTGAAGGCTTTTTGTGTCTATTATTCTAAAATTCTCTTTGTTCTAGTTTAAGCACTTGGGCTCCAATTCAGTTATGTTACATTACAAAGGTTTGTGGTCTACAGTTTTGTGGGAGAAGGGGGTAGCCACCACCCATCTGAGCTGTGAATTGCTGGTAAAGGTTTATTATGTCTATTATTCTAAGTGTCTTAGTTCTGGATTAAGCATTTGCGCTCAAAACCAGTTGTTTTACATGAGTAAGGTTTGTGGTTTACACTCTTGTGGCTGGAGAGGATAGTTTATGCCATTCTAAGCTGGAAATTGCTGGTGTAAGTCTTATTGTGCCTTTATTTGGTTAACTAGAGGTCTAGCTTGCTTAAAATTTGAATCTCTGTGCCTGAGATAGTTGGCAATGTTTGGTAACCATGCTACTTGAGAAGAAGACAAGTGTTACTGGTTTCTGATTGTTGTTTCTGCTTTCCCCGGTTAGGAGTCGCCACAGCGGAACTCCGGTCCACTAATGATTGGCAGTGGATTTTTACGTGCCGAGTTGCCAGCCCTGACGCACAACCTTCAATGAAGGTATGCCCATCCACTCATGTCTCCACACAGAAGATGCTCTAGCTGAGAATCGAACAGGACAACATCTTACTGTGAGGCGACAACGCTACCGCAGCACCACCACCGCAGTGTTACTGGTTTCTGATAAACTCCACAAAAGCTAAGACTTACATTACCACATCCATTTTTTCAGCACTTGTTTTTTTTGCAGCTTTACATGAGTGTTCTGTGCTGAACATCTACACTTTTTGCCCTTTTTTACAGTCATTAGTTAGAATTGCCTTGGTTCCACTTCACTGAGAGTACAGGGAACCTGAGTAATTTTCTGGCCTGGGATTGTGTAAAGGAAGGAACAGTGTGCAGTTTTTGACTTGAACACAGGGCCTTGTTTGTGTTTTTGTTATCAAATCTCCACTGCTATTTAAGCATCACAGCTGCACAATGCTTGGCTCATAACCTACAAGCTCTGAGGTGTTTGGCAATGTTTGGCAGTCATGCCACTTAAGAAGAAGAATGTTACTGGTTTTGCTAAACTCTACAAAAGCTAAGACTTACATTACCATATCTACTGTTTTGGCACTTGTTTTTGCTGCATTGGGTGTTTCTGTGTTGAATATCTGCACTTTTTGACAGTCTTTTGTTATAACTGCCTTGGTTCCATTTTATTGAGAGTAGAGAAGACCTGGGTCATTTTCTGGCCTAAGATTGTTTAAAAGAAAGAAGAGTGAGCAGTTTTTGATTGGCCACAGGGCCTTTTTGTGTATGCATTTTTTTTTGAATCTCCACCGCTATTTAAGTATCACAGTTGCACAACACTTTGCTTATAATCTATGAGCTCTGAGGCATTTGGCACCATTTGGCAACCACACTACTTCAGAAGAAGAGTGTTTCTGGTTTCTGCTAAACTCTACAAAATCTAAGACTCACCTTACCATATCTATTGTTTTAGCACTTGTTTTTCACATTGTTTTATCATAATTGCATTATTTGAGTGTTTACGTGTTTAATATCTAAACTTTTTGACCTTTCTTGCAGTCTTTAGTTAGAACTGCTCCTCTCTGCACAGCAGCACCTAGCAGTGATCTGTATAGACGCCAATATCTCACAGTCTAATTCCACCCTGTAATCTGTGTATATGCCAATCTCTCACAGTGTAAGTTCCCCTTAAAATACTCTTACTGTCCAGACAGATTTTTTTAACTACTAGAGCATTTAGTTTGCACATAGCTGAGCACTGGTCATCAAGTTCCTTGTCTTACTGACCTGTTCAATATTTAAGTTTCCCTCACTCCTCTCTAGTAGATCAGTAGCCGTGGACTTCCTGACTCTCTGTGTGGCCAGTCCGGTTGAGATGGGTATTCTGAAGCACTGTAGCAGTTGTCTAATGTACATTTATTCTTAATAAAACAGATAAAGTATTTGAGATATGTAAATACACTTTAATGCTGGAGGCAAAACTCTCTCCTGCAACCAAAATTAATCTTATAGATGTTGTCAGTGACACTTGCTCCATGCCTACTGCACAGGGTAAAGACCTACACATTAAACTACTTATGCTGAGACACTTACTGGTAACCTTCCTAAAACACTAAGACCTCCTGCCTAGCACAATTAAAAAAGGGTCCTCAGCCATTATGTACACACTCTGTTAAAACACCACCCATAGCTACACATAGTAACACTGTATCCAATGTCTCTACTGCTAAGTCCTTAAAGAAACACTCTGTTAAAACACCACCCATAGCTACACATAACAACACTGTATCCAATGTCTCTACTGCTAAGTCCTTAAAGCAAACCAGCACACAATCAAATTTCCTGGTCATTGGTGATTCTGTAGTGAGGCAAACCAATGTCCCCTACCAGACTGAGTAAGGAGAGAGTCACAGTTTGCTGTCCTTCCTGGGCTAGGATCCATCAAGTCACACAGGCACTCAGGTCATTGAACCACAGGTACCAATATGACTCTGTCATAGTCCATGTTGGTGTTAATGACCCAAAACATATCTCCTTTGACTATATGAAGCAAGACATGACTAAGCTTGTTGATTATGTGTCTCAGGCTGGTATGAGCCTAGCACTGAGCAGCATACTACCTCCTCCAAGGATGATACCACATTACCAACAGAAAATGATTGATTTTAACAACTGGTTTAGCTTCTGGTGTCATTCCAAGGGGTTACAATACTTGACAGCCTGTGAGGACATAGTTGACAAACCATGCTGCTTTGCCAGGGATGGTCTGCTCTTATCTCCTCTAGGCTTTCACATATAGGCAAATACCTTTTCCACCCCCATAGTGACTTTTTAGGCAATGAAAAACTGATAAACCTCCTTACTTAACTGAACCTACAAAGGAATAACTGATGGTGTACTGCTAAATGCTAGAAGCCTTTCCATGAAACTCCACTCCCTGCAAGCCTTCCTCTCCCCGGAGAGTGTAGTCATCTGTGTAGTAATGGAAACATTTAAAGTCAGGAATAGTACTCTAGAAGTACAACTTCTAATACATTTCACACCTTTAGACTAGCTGCTGCAGAGGAGGGAACTAAAGATGGGGAAGTCTCAGTCTTTATTAAAAACAACCTCACATCCAGACTAGTTAAAGTGTATGACCCACTGTAACTCATACATGTGCATCTCACCATAAACAGAATCTCATACCACATCCTTGCAACCTATAGGTCCCCCTCCATGTTTCAGGAAACTTATTCTACCTATCTCAATTTACTAGAGTCCCTCACCTTTCAACCCAATACGAACTTCATGGGGGATCTCAACTACCCATCTATAGACTGGAAATCCTACGGCACTTCTAATGCACATGCCCAGAGATTCCTAAACTTTGTTAATACCAACATCCAGGAACAGTTGGTCCAGCCTCCTACCAGGGGCACAAACATATCTGTACCATCTATGAAGTGAAGGAAGCAATTATTGAGCCACAAGCCTAATTTAAACATTTAATAACAGCACATAAATAACAAAACATTAAGCACTTTCATCCCATTCTGAAGAAGTCCTGTTAGTTATAAGGGATGAAAGTGTTTAATGTTTTGTTATTTATGTGCTGTTAATAAATGTTTAACTCATTCCCTCCAGTACAGCTCTTTTGAGTGTGTACCTTTAACTCCTAGTGGGTGTAGCTTGAGCCTTTAAAAAATGAACTTATCACTTTACAGTTCTAACAAACACTCATTAACAGAGGTCAAATATCAATACAGTTATGTTTGTCATCATGTATGCTTCAAGATAAAATATTCTGATACCATGCATGTAGCATAGTTTTGGAATTATTAATGCAAATATGAACAAGCAATATTTGACGCCTAGAGGTGCAGTAGGAGGTAACTGCAGAAACATAAGGAGGTGCACTCGGCTGTAATGAGTTAAATTAAGTTTGTGGCTAAAGAATTGTTTCCTTCACTTTCATAGCTGGCACGGATCATTTTGGGCGGGTGCCTCGGTTGTTCTTTGATTCCAGTTGTTCTTACATAGGCGTGTCTCCCATTTTTATGGTTCTTAGGGGTACAATCATCTGTGAGCTTGTACTCACAAGCATGGAGGAGCAGTGTTACTCATCCAATGTAATGCTGTCATTCATCAGATGAGACCATAAAGCTGTATTGCTTGAAATAAAAATTAAATCCGGGTGTGATGATATCGGCTAGTGCCAGCGTAGCCAGCTGGAGTTCTGTAATGAATGATATGTTCTTTGAATATAAAACTGATTTATACAAGATGCTTGTGTTACTAATGTATTAGAACTCCATGGCATTTCAATATCAAACTGAAACTGATTTGCACAAATGCTTATGTTACAAATGTATTACAACTGTATGACATTTGAAAATCAAAATACATTTGCAAAGTTGCTAGTAAAAAAATGTATCAACAGTGGGTCCTGCTGGACAGAGGAAGAATATACACGTGAGACTGTATGTATATGTTAGCAATGGACACTGGAAGAGAAAGGGTTAAACAGCTAGCTTACTTCTTACTTTAAGAAAAATATTGTTAATTGTGCCACATGTTGGGATATGGAAATGCTTATCTCATAGCTCTGAATAGGACTGGAGACGGCATGTCTGGAAGAAGCTTTTGTTCATTAGCTCAGTAAAAAAGAGTAGAAACATTAACAAAACTTTAGCTATGTATCTTATCACATCTATGCTAACATCCTATCTCAAGCTTCAAAGGGGAATAGTGTGAGAAAGTACAGTCAGGTGACCAGAAGAGGTCATTCTACCAGCCATCTTGGAAATGTTATATATTACAAAGAGAAATCTCTTCGTATTGAGTATTCTGTCTTGGGTCTGACAACAAGAAGGGCCATTCACCACATCATCTGCCTTGCTCTATGAAGTAAGTAGGGAATAATAATTCTCCTAAATTCAGTCAGAAAAATACAATGAAGCATAGTTCAGATACTGTTTTTTTTTTCTTTATTTGTCTGAGTCTGTCCATCAATGTTATTTTCAATATTTCCTGTGATTTGAATTCTGTGGTTTACTGTAAATATATATTAAGTATTTTCATGCTCTTTTGTTACTTATTATTAAATATATTTAAAACGTTTATTGCGACTGGTCCTTTTAGAAAACATTTAATCTTTGAGAGTGGTTATATATTTGGTGACACTGTGTGGGGCACTTTAGAAGGCCTAGCTGTCTTGGTCAACTACTACCATTTGTATTAGTATTAATATTACACAGTATAATTGGACACCCTTTATTAAGGGACTTAGAATAGCTGACTGTGGAGTATCTGGTAGCAAGGATAACTACCTTATACTCTGGGCAGAAGGGGGCACAGCAGGTAAAACTGTGCCAGCTGTTTCCGTGTGTGTGTGTGTGTGTGTGTGTGTGTGTGTGTGTGTGTGTGTGTGCACGCTCGTGTGTGTGTGTGTGTGTGTGTGTGTGTGTGTGTGTGTGTGTGCACGCTCGTGTGTGTGTGTGTGTGTGTGTGTGTGTATGTGTGAAAAATCAAATCTCACAGTGTGTGTGTGTGTGTGTGTGTGTGTGTGTGTGTGTGTGTGTGTGTGTGTGTGTGTGTGTGTGTGTGTGTGTGTGTGTTTGTGTGTATGTGTGTGTGTGTCAGCAACTTGGAGCAGAGACATGTAGCACTGGTTTCACAGAGAGGGTGCTGGTGGACTTGGCTTGGACACCCGGCTGAGGGCCTCACCCAACAGCTGCACCAGTGAGGAGTCTTATTGGGGACCTGTGTGCTCTTAAGCGAAACTGTACTTGGTGCAGAGAGTTGCATCTGGAAACACTGCATCCATTTGTATTCCAAATGAGCGTCCCTCTCCAGTGACAGTGGTGAGGATTCAGACTCCTTTATTACTGGCCAAGAGTGGGGACATCATATATTAGTGAATAGTTGTATGGATATTAAACTTCTGTAGCCTGTAAGCAGTTGTCACTAAAGGTGTACTCTCAAGCAGCCAAAAGGTGAACATTCACAGTTTCATTTCACAACAGTTCTATTTATCTTTATTTATTTTTGTTAGTTTAGTTTAGTTTAGTTTAGTTTAGCAGTCAGGGAGAGCAGGCAAATATGTCAGCAGAAGACAATGGCAAGCTAACAAAGAACCAGTTGGACAAGATGTGCGAAGCCAAATGACTGCTGTATGCCAACCTGACTAAAGAGAAAATGATTTCAGCCTTAGTAACGCAGACCAGCATCCAGAAGGATGGCCACTCTGGTGATGAGAATTTGCAGCCCTCAGAAAAAGGACAGTTCAACTTTTCCTCAGAGGCAGTAAAAATCCATCTGCAGTTCAAAAGACTTGAACTGGAGGCCAAACATTTGGAATTAGAATCAGCAGACAGACTGCAGAGTTTGGAGGCTGAAGAAAAGGAGAAACAGATAGAATTAGAATCAGCAGTCACTGTGGCATTTTGAGGCTGAAAAAAATGAGATGCAACGTCAACATGAGAGGGAGATGTTGACTCTTTGCCAGGAAAAAGGAGGTAATGGGGAAGGGAATAACTGAACCCCAGAAGAACAAAGGTCAGTAAAGTTCTTCCACAATTTACAGAGGAGGATAATTTTGATAGTTTTATGCATATATTTGAAAGAATATGTAAACAGTATAATGTTAACCAAGGGCTCTGGGTATGGTTCCTGGCCCCCTTACTCCATGGTAAAGTGGTAACTGCTGTTTCCAAATTGTCTGATTGCTAAAATTATGATACAGTTAAAAATGTTAATGGAATGTTTTAAGTTAACACCTGAAGCTTACAGATAAAAAGTTTTGTGAGTATAGACACAAGGCAGATGAAAGTATGTGTGATTATATTGCTGGGTTAAGCACTTATTTTCATAGGTGGGTGTGTGGATGTCAGGTCACCACTTCTCAAGGGCTGTCAGACCTTTTAGTGAGGGGAACAAGCCCTTAGGACTTTGCCTAAGGACATCAGAATTTGGTTGGCAGACAGTGAATGCATCTCTGCAGATGAGCTAGGGAAAAAAGGGGCTCTCTACTTAGCAAGTAGGGCATCACTGTATAAGAAGGGGATACCCAGTGCTGCATGTGGATATAAGGGAATCCATTGGGGGGGGGGCACCTAAACCATCGCAAAGGAGTTCACCAGTAACAGGGGAAGACACTAGTTCAGGTACACAGCCAGGGTTTAGGGTCAGATGTTTTAAATGTAACTAGAGGGACCATGTAGCATACAGATGTCCACAGAGGCAAGGTGGTGGGGCCAGCAATTGGGAATAACAGAATGCCAGTGGTAAGTTGTTTGGAGACAACAGGGGTACCAAACTACCACCAGAGTTTGTATGCTATCTTGGTGGATGGAAAACAGGCCACTGCTAAGAGAGACACAGCCTCTGATATAACCATTTTGAAGCCTGCAGTGGTTAAACAGGAGCAGTACTTGATTGGGCAGTCTACTCCAGTCAGACGTTTAGGAGAGATCCCATTCCAAATGTCTTTGGCCAGAGTTTGCCTTACATGGGAGGGTGGAAAAGGAAGCAAGCAAGCAAGTAGGTGTGTTTGAGGATATTCCTGCAGATGTCTTGATAGGGGATAGTTTTGATAATGCAGTAACTTGTGTGCATGCAGAGACATGCGGTCAGGCTTGGAGACAGGCATGTGAGTCTGGTAGCCTGTGTGAGACCCAGACAGACCACTTCCCTGAAGTCAGGACTGGTGATGTGGCTAATTCAGAAAGGGAGCTACACTGTAGCAGTGAGCCTGAAGATAAGTCACAGTTGCTGGTAGGTACTGATGTTCCCTTGGACAGGATGACTGCAAGGTCAGAGGTGAGTGGTAGCACCCAGGTTGACAGTAAGGCACCGCTGTCAGAAGATACCAGATGTCCTGTGGAAGGGGAGCTGGGAAAAGTCACAAAGATAGAGTTGAGACAGGCTCAGCTCTCAGACCCTACATTAAAAGGCTTGAGGGAGGTAGCTAGGGAAGTGCCTGATTTGCAAAGAGAAGTCTGTATACTGGAACAAGGGGTTACTGTATAGAGAGTGGACCCTGAGGGAGGGCTTAGAAGGTAAGGTAATACAGACGTTGGTAGTGCCCAGAGCCTAAAATCTGGCACTTCAAGGCCTATTCCATGATATTTCTTTTGCAGGTCATATAGGCATAAAGTGCACTGAGAGATGTACCATGCAGAACTTTTATTGGCCTGGGATTGCCAGGGATGTAACAGGGTACTGCAGGACCTGTGAGTAGTGCCAAAAAGGAGGCAAGGCAGAAGACAAGGTCAAAGCTCCGCTGATGCCTTTGCCTGTGATTGAGGAGCCATTTCAGTGGGTAGCTATGGATATTGTGGGGCCTCTGAGTACCCCATATTGCACAGGGAAAAAGTATATTCTAGTGGTAGTAGATTATGCTACCAGATACACTGAGGCAGTGGATCTGTCCTCTATTGAGGCAGGAAAGGTGGCAAATGCTTTAAGAGATATTCAGCAGGGTAAGCTTCCCAAAAGAAATACTGTCTGACAGAGGTGCCAATTTCATGTCAGACCTGCTGGCTTGTCTGTGGAAGTACTGTGGGGTGAAGCACCTAAAGACCACCCACTACCATCCCCAGACTAATGGCCTTGTTGAGAGGTTAAACTCTACACTCAAGTCCATGCTATGGGCATTTGCAGACCAGTTTAAGAGGGACTGGGACAAATATTTTGCCCCATCTGTTGTTTGCTAACAAAGAGACTCCCCGGGAATCCACGTGTTTTTCACCCTTTGAGTTGTTGCATGGGTACAGGGTGAGAGGACCTCTAGCTTTAATTTGAGATGAGTGGGAGGGTGAGTGAGAATCCCACAAGGAGTCTGTTTAGGCATATGTCCTAAACCTCAGGACAAGGCTCAGAGAAGTCATGGGCTTGGCCCAGGAGTACCTGGCAGAAGCCCAACAGCAGAAGAAGGTCTGGTATGACAGGAATGCTCAAGCTAGAGAGTATGCTGTAGGGCAGCAGGTAATGGTTCTCACTTCTGTCATACACAACAAGCTGCAGGCAGCTTGGGAGGGACCCTACAAGGTGGTAAGGAAGGTCAGTGATGTTAACTATATGGTAGAACTGCTAGGTAGGAGGCAGGGGCAGAAATTGTACCATGTTAACATGATGAAACCCTACCTTGATAGGGAGGCCCTTGTGCTCAGTGCTGGCAATAGGAGTTAGGAGGAGTCTGAGGGGGATCTATGGCTACAGGGAGCCAGCCAGAAAAATCTCAAATTACTATGGTGAAGCTTAGGGTTGTAGGCGTATGATGGGACAGTGCAGCATGGTACAGGGGTCAGCAATACCAAGGCAGCTGGAATCTCAGGACAGGGAATGGGGTAAGGTATTCCCAGACACAAAATAATCACCAATAAACCAGAAAAGCACTTGGACAGCCGTTTACGCCCCAGGACCTTCATTAACACAGCATTTTTGGTGATTTATTCCCAGATAGACTCAACCCTCTCAAGCAACGTTTCTCAAGGGTCACTTGAAACACTAGCTTGAGTTCTCATGGGGGGTGAGAAATGTGATAAACCAAGATGCTGACAGCCCAGCTAGCTGGAATTTTGTAAATAATTATATGTCAATTAAAAATATTAATATGATTTATATAGAAATGCAACACTGCCAGCCCAGCTAGCTAGAATTTTGTAAATAGTAATATGATTTGTATGGTTGTCCTACAAATGTAAGAAAACTGTAGGTTCTGTACTGAGCTTCAAGAATGTAACCACATTGTACCCCGATGTAAAAGAGCAGAAATGTGTGTAAACTATATGCCCATGCAAATGTATGTTCTGATAGTAAGAAGCTGGAACATACAGAGTTAACTTGCAAACCCTCAAGAAAATAAGCTGAAATTGTTTACAATTGTGTTATCTCTCAATTTCAGCAAGAAGACAGAATGTCTACAGATAGAGTTTCTTTCTATTGTCTTACGATAGAAATAATTACTAGGTTTAAAATGTAAAAGTGTTAATACTTTTATGACTTCCAGTTTCAGGCAAGCTTCTAAGAGATAAGTGTCAACTTCTAAGAGATAAGCATTTTTCATAGAGATGTTAAATTCTGTTGGTATCTGTTTAGCCTGGGAACTAAAGGCAAGTGTTAAATAGTGATGTCATCTAGCTAACCCAGCAGTAATGTGTATTATTAATTGAAGAACTATCTTAGAGAGAAAGTCTGGGCATTTTGTATCTTGTCTTGGGTCGGACAACATCCATTCAGCAGTTGTATTTGCTTTGCTCTGTAAGTAAGACATAGATCATAGTATCTCTCTTAGAGATAGATAGGAAAATAGCAAGGTTAGTCTAGATGTTTTCTGTATTTATGTTAGACTGTCCTGTAATGTTGTTTTAAAGTATGTCCTGTGATTCTGAACTCTGTTGTCACTATGCTGAGTTATTAAGTATTGTCTTGTTATTTTATTATTTATTATTAAATATATTTAAACATTTTAATTGTGGCTGGTTTGTTAAAGATA
The DNA here is from genome assembly GCF_019279795.1 of Protopterus annectens. Classification (NCBI taxonomy): domain Eukaryota; kingdom Metazoa; phylum Chordata; order Ceratodontiformes; family Protopteridae; genus Protopterus; species Protopterus annectens. The sequence continues at coordinate 829,864,763 of NC_056734.1, forward strand.
GTTAAGCTTTTAAAGTACTTGCATATGTATTTGATGATACTGTATAGGCCACTCCTAAAAAGCCTTAAAAGTTCTGGTCACACTTACCATTAGGATGAAAGTAACATTACACAGTAGAATTGGTCACGCTTTGAGAAGGGCCTTATAGTAGCTGATAAGTAAGAGTGGTTGGTGGCAGCTGGTACTAACGTATAGTCTGGGCAGAAGGGGGCATAGCTAGTGAACTTGTGCCAGCCTTCCCCAGGAGTGTCTGTGTGTTTGTATATTAATCCAGTCTCAAAGTGTGAGTGTGTGTGTGTGTGTGTGTGTGTGTGTGTGTGTGTGTGTGTGTGTGTGTGTGTGTGTGTGTGTCACCTACTTGGGCAGGGACATGAAGCACTGGTTGGACAGAGAGGGTGCTGCAGGTTTTGACTTGACCACTCAGCTGAGATCTCATCCCTATAGCTGTGCCAGTGGGGAGCCTTATTGGGTATCTGAACAAAGAGAGAGAAACCAGCCCCAGACTGACTGTGATCTCTGTGTGCTCTTAAGAGAAATTGTACTTTACTGTGTGTGCACTTGTCATCCTCTCAATGTGCACATCTCTCACTGGTGTTAGTGGTGAGGACTGAGGCTTCTTAATTACTGGGCCAGGGCAGGGGCATCACACCTACCCCTGTCTCTCTTTGTATAACTGACAGTGTTAGTTCCAGCTGCATTCCACCCCTGTGGCTGATATGAAATCTGAAACTGCTTCTTATCATATGCACAGACATCTGACAGAAACTGAGAAACTGAAGATAGCGGTAAAAGGGAAATGGGCAATGGCAGTGAAAAAGGAGGCATTACAGAATGCATCACCATACGTAACATAAACATGAAGAATGAGCAAGACACAAAGAAAAAAAATAAGGAGGGTATGGGGGGTGCAGAAGAAAAAGAAAATGATAATGATGGATAATAAATAAACTCCATCTGTTATAGAATGTACAACAAGGCAATATAAATATATACAGTGGATATAAAAAAGTTTACACTCCCCTGCTAAAATGCCAGGTTTTTGTGATATAAAAAATAACACCACAATAAATCATTTCAAAACGTTTCCTACCTTTAATGTGACCTATAACCTGTACAATTCATTTGAAAAACAAACAAATCTGTTAGGGGAAAAATATAAAAAATA
>NC_056734.1:829870927-829958381 GCF_019279795.1 Protopterus annectens
TATTTCTTTTTGTGCATTTGTTTGTATGAGACAAATCTGATCTGCACCACTAACCTTTCTTTGACATTACAGTAAAATTGTGTTTATATTAGTTCATAGGTAAGTACTAGTCTAGCCCCCACTGCAAACCATTTTAAGCCTAGACAATTTCACTTTTTGTGCTCAAATTAACCTATCATATTTGGTTAGAGACTGGTCTTACCTATCCCATGGTTGATAACTATAAATTACCCCTAATGAGAATAACTTGGACCATACCATAGATCATTTGAGAGGTCCCATTCATGGGATAAAGCATTTAGGAGCTGCCTTTGTCTATTAGTAGTACAAGGGGCAGTCCGAGGGTAAATTTTGTTTCCCATCCAAAGATTCAAGCTGTGCTTGAATATGGGCATGGAAGAACTTTATTTTCTGTGGCTGGAGTATCTGTTCCAGAGCAGCAGTATCCTCTGTGAGATATACCTGTTCCTAAACACCTTTCTGTTGATGTTGCAGGAGAGGTTTATATCCATAGACTGAGTACTTCTGTTGCCATTGGACTTGATGATGTCCAGTAAATCCATCAATATTAGGTAGGAGGATGCCTTGTATGGCAGACACAGGTCACCCATTAGCAGTCTATAAGATACCTAGTATAGTGACAGGGCTTTGGCCTTTGAGTCATTCCATGTAGTTCATGTTGTTTAGACTTCTATCCTTTTAGTAAGGTATCTTTGTGGATATTCCAGTTCTTATTTTATGAGCTTGAGGACTTTGGTGCATTAATTTGGATAGATACACACACACACACACACATACACACACACACACACACACACACACACACACACACACACACACACACACACATGGGCTTAAAGCAGCTGGTCAGGTCAACATCTGGTCAGTCAATATCATTTCATTGACTCAAACAGATGGTCAGCAGGTGTGTGAGATGAACAATCCCCAGGTAGGAGAATATTCCCTTTCCCTAGGGACTGTGTGAGTTGAGAGTTGAGATATATATTATATAAATATATATATATATATATATATATATATATGTATATATATATATATATATATATATATAAATATATAAATATATATATATATATATATATATACATGTATATTTTATATATATATATATATCTGGGTTACCTTTAGTTCATCGAATGGCCACAACATCAAAACCCACTTCTTCGACATGGCATAACATTGAAAACCAGAGAGCCGATGTCTCCCACACTGTAAGTAACTGTCTGACCATCCAGAAGTCGAAATCTACTATTGAAACAAACACACAGATGTGGGGGGCTTTGCCCACCACACCCCCTTACTTTATATTAGAACTCCAAGAACGCACTACCATGGGGGTACGGGGCAAAGTTCAAGCTGCTGGCCAAATGGTTACTTACCATGTGGGAAACGCCGGCTCTCTGTTTTTCTATGTTATGCCATGTCGAAGAAGTGGGTTTCTATGTTGTGGCCGTTCGATGAACTAAGGGTAACATATATATATATATATATATATATATATATATATATATATATATATATATATACATATATACATACATAAATACATATATATATATATATATATATATATATATGTATATAATTATCATTGGGGTTTGAGGTGCTCTGAAATAATCCATGGAAAATGCACAAAATGTGTCAGTCTTATGTGTTTTGATGTAATAGATAGAATTTCCAATGACTGACCTCCCAAATCTCCTATAACAGAGGCACATGGGATATATGCAAATAACCCCTATGAACATCAGGTGTTTCAGTAACATAGCAATTCTGATTACCCATGACTTTTACATTTAAAGTCATTTTAACAGACAATTTCGGGAGAATAACGCCAAACCCCACTAATTATGGATAAACATACTTCAGCCTTGTTATGATCTCATCAGTATAGCACAAACAGAGTCCTCGACTAAGCAAAAGAAACACAGGGCTGTTATACCCAGCTGATGTCCATTATCATTAGGGTGACTGCAAAATATCCCAGCTAACAAATTAAAACAAAGAGTGAGAAGGTCACACTGAAAAAACAATCAGTAAAAACTAAATGAAAACTTCAGCCAAGCTAGAACTTCCAATGAGTGACCTCCCAAACCTCCTGTAACAGAGGCACATGGGATACATGCAAATGACCCTTATGAACATCAGGTGTAATTGAGCTGAAATCCTGTTTCAGCAGACACCTGTAAAGAAAAGCTCTGTAAACATAAAAGCATAAAACAGAGAACATAAAATTACACATAAAAGAAGTTACACAGTCTGATGTATGTACAATCTTACAAGAAATATTTTGCTACAATAGACTTGTTGCAGTGATACAATTTGTAGTTCTCAGTGAAGTTGTACAATCTGTAAATAAAGCATCATATCTAGTCAAACACTGCATAAAGTATTATAATATTTTCAGACAGTGAAGCTTGAAGCAACATGACATATTAAGTATTCAGTTTCTATCAGAGTATTGTAAAGAGTATTACAGTATATACAACATGGGAACACAGAGTGAGATATTCACTGTTGACAAAAAAAGAAACATTGACAGAGAAAGAACTGAGCTAAACAGGTTTGCTTACAGGTTAGCCTAGATTTAAATGGAAATAAAACAAGGCTAGAAAGGCTGGTGATGAATCAGAAATGTTGGGGGAGGAAGTAGTTTATATGATATATATATATATATATATATGTATATATACACCGCTGTGATGGTGCTGTGGTAGCGTTGTCACCTGACAGTAAGACGCTGTCCGGTTCAATTCTCAGCTAGAGCGTCTTCTGCGTGGAGACATGCGTGAATGGGTGTACCTTCGTTGAAGGTTGTGCATCAGAGGTGGTAACTCGGTACGTAAAAATCAACTACCAATCATTAGCGGACCGGAGTTCCACTGTGGCGACCCCTAACCGGAAAAAGCCGAAAGACACAGATATATATATATATACAGCAGAGCATTACCCTCGGCTGCTATATATCTAGCATAGCAGCAAGTCATCCCAAGAAAAAGGCAAGGCATAATGCATGCTTCATACATAGTTCCATCACTAGGTTTAGCTGGCACAGGTGGAGCTTGAACTAGTGCTGCAAACATCGATACTGCTGCAGTTGTGCAATTAGGAATAACGCCATCCTGCAGCATGACTGTGGACATCCCCCCCCCAAAGTCTGGACTAGTAGTACAACAAACACCTACCACAAGCAGCACGAACTGCAGCAATAACCTGAAAATAGGGTGAGTCCTGTGGTCACAGCCACTGTCACATGAATCCTTACATTTAACTTTGCCATTTATGTTAGATAAACATATAACTATATAATTAATATACATATATATATATATATATATATAAACACTTTATAATCTCGAAATACTGAAATGTTGAATTTCAGTATCTCGAGACTATAAAGTCGAAGTTTTGAAATAGCAAATGTGCATAATTGCTAATTCGAATATCTCAAATTCGCGGTTATGGCTTTATGCTATGTAATGTCCGGGATAGTACGTGGATGGTGTGCGGTGCTATGTGTGGATTTAGGTGTAATGTCAGGTAAGTGAGTGTTTTGTAAGGGTTTTGGGTGGGAGTTTGAGTGTATGTGAGTGTGCTAATATGTGTGATTGTGTGTGTGTGTGTGTGTGTGTGTGTGTGTGTGTGTGTGTGTGTGTGTGTGTGTGTGTGTGTGTGAAGGACTGTAGAATGTGTGTGTGTGAACTTGCTTTTGTTTTCTGTTTGTGCGATCTCAGAGTTAGTATATATAAGTAGGGGGGTGGGGGCACCACCACCCCCCACATGGGAGCTGCAGGTGGCTTGCTCTCCTGCTTAATTGTGATGTAGGTTTGTGGATGTGCTTTGTTTTGTTTGTTTATTTTGTGGTGTGTGTGTTGAGGTATATGTGTGGTCTGGTGTTTGCTGTGTTTTGGGCTTTCTGTGTTGTGTGGATTCAATTTCATGGTCTCGAAAAACTGAAATTCGAGATTTCAAGTCTTTTGAGATAATGAAGTGAATACACATATCCACACACACACACACACACACACACATATATATATATATATATATATACACACACACACACACACACACACACACACACACACACACACATATATATATATATGTGTGTGTGTGTGTGTGTGTGTATGTATATTTATTTATTTTTTAAGCAGATCCTAAATGTTCTATTCCATGCATGTGTCCCCTCAAATTATCTATGGAATGATTCCAGTTATTCTCATTAGAAAAGTATATAATTATCGACCATGGGCTGGGAAATACCACTATATAATCAAATGAAAATGGAAATTAGCTAGGCTTAAAATGCCGCTCAAGGGCATTACCTATGCACCTATGTTGCTCCGTGTATGTCTGTCTTTCCCTTTATTAATACTTTTAGGTTGCTGTAGCTTGGTTCAAGTGTAGTTCTGCATGAGCATTCCTTGAAAATCATATAGCATGAGGCTAAGTTCATGTTTCACACATCAAATGCAGAGCAAAGTATATGTAAGAAATGCACCTTGTGACTTATGACCCTACAATTGACTGGATGTACCACCTTGACCAGAGAGTTACATACTTTGGAGATGGTGGACATGTATCAGTGCATGCTTTTTACAGATCCGCAGGTGGTAATATTGTTGCATCACCACTTAGGGTTTTCTACTTTAGCTCTTGGGTCAGATGCTTTCTCTGCAGAGACTGTATGTCCATGTACACCAGTCCCACCCCAAAGGCATGCAGTACGCTGACTGGTGACTAAATTCTCTGTAGTGTGTGTGTGTGTGTGTGTGTGTGTGTGTGTGTGTGTGTTGTGTGTGTGTGAGCGTGCGCACGTCTGTGTGTGCATCTGTGTGCCTGTGTGAGTGTATGAGATGCAGAAGAAAGGCCTGGCAATCTATTTCCATTCCCTGCTTGCCTAGTAAGCTCTGTGGATGGCTATGGCTGTTCACAGGGTCACTATAGCAATGTAATGGAAACCATTAGCACTGGAGGATGATCGTCAGTCTGCAGCATGAATTGCTGGAAAGGTGGTGTCTTACTGTTTGCACAATCCTGTTGTAAGTACATACAGATCTTCTCAGCCAGGGTTTATAACTGATAATAAGCATAATTTGCTGATAAGAAAGAATGATGAGATTAATATGTGTGTAACTGATCTCTTTGTGCTCAGATTTGTTAATGCTTTATGTATTATACTGTTGAATGACATGATTCTGAAGTATTTGGAGCTATGCCAGAAGTGTCTGTGTAACTGTTAGATAAGTTTGTTGTTTTAAAGGTGCATTTCATTCTGAATCCATTGATCATATTGACAGATGCCCAGCAGAACAACACTTAAATATCTTACTTGTGAGTGTGTCCATTTCTCTCTACAGACCTTCATTTACGTTTTTCTAACTGAGCATTTGTTTAATAACTGTGTAATAATGTATTACAAAATGGAGGCAGAAGCAGTGAGTTATCTGGCATGAAAATTCATTCTTAAACCTCTAAAATAACAATAAAGAAGACATTGCAACTGATGTATTTCTGGCATAAAGTTTTTCCAACCCAATATTCTTTGCCAGTTTTATGATAGCATTGTCATCCTAAATAACTCAGGTGTGATTCTTCTGATCCAGACCTCAGAAACTGTTTTAAACATATACCATACAACTATCAGGCTCTGCAGGCAACTGGATTTCTGTAGCATGTTAACTTTGCAGGTGCCTAATTATAAATCATGGGCCATATACTTACATATAGTGAGTGGAAATATACTTGGATAGAGTACAGAGTGCATGGAAAGAAAAAATACTCGATGAATCAGCATCAGATGCCTTCTCAGTTATGCATGCTGCGGTAACCTTGCATGACTCATGAGTGGCAGAATAAACCACAACCACATGAGAAATAATTCAGAGATCACTGCAAGTATTGCTGAGTCAGACATGTCACTTTCCACAGTCTATTTTTCAGTACCACAGTACCAATTTAAATATATTCATTAAGGACAGAACAAAAAAAAATCTTATCTGGAAATATTTTGTAGATTTGTCAGTGATGTCCAGTGGTGCACTTCATTAAAAAAGAAATATGTAGAATACAGACAATGTCAAATGGTACTGAGCTGTTTGACACTATTTTCTGACAGCTGCAACAGAAAGGCAGTGATTATAGATGACAGAGACAAATGTACACTGAGATGATAAACTGTTTTCTGTCTTATGCACAAGATGAGACTGGCCTGTTCAAATGAGTTCTGTTATTTATACACCACCTGTTGAGAACTGTCCTGAGACTTACATGCCTTATTCAGAACGGAGCAAGACTGCAAAGTCTAGGAATTTTCCAAATGTTGTTGACACTTTGGATGAACCTTTTCCTAGGAAAACCTCTTAGTGCAAGAAATCTGGACAAATCTATTAATAATGGGGGACAAAGGTCTAACAATAGGTACATTTTCTAAATATTGCTCTTATAAACCTAGAAAGTTGGTTGAATAACAGGTTTTGCATTAGCATGAATTTTTCTAAAGGGTATGAAGTCTGAAACTGAAATACCTGACATTATTTTTTTACTTAATCCTCAGTGATTTGCCAGAGAAACAAACAAAAAAATCATAAAGAACACATCAAAAAATATGAGGAAAAATATGGACATTCTGCAAAAATATGGAAAGTTGACAGGCATGCATGCTTGTGGTCACTGTTTCCTTAACAAACTGCAGGAAATGAATTCACCTTTCTCTGAAAAGTTGCACTGAACAACTTTATCAGGAACTAATTAACTATTTTCAAAAAATGCAATCCATATTATTCAACTTAGCACTGTAGGAAAACCAGTGACATAATTAAACCTCTGCAAACATGAAAACTGACCACACTCTGTGCTACTTAAAATGGTATACCTTTATTTGAGCAATAGTAAATAGCACGACAGCCTTAAGGTCGAAAGCACAGCATGTAAATCACAGCTAAAAAAACTGTGCGAATCACCAATGAGCGACTGGTTAATGTAAATCACACATTGTACATTCGCACAATATCCTGCGACGTAATGCATGTTTGCAGAATGTATAATCACAAAACAAAATTAAACATTACCATAACACTGTTTAGCAGTGGGGCAAGCCCCCCTGCACCCCCCCCCCATGTGGGGAGCTGTGTCCCACCCCACCCCTACTTAAATATACTAACTCCAAGATTGCACAGTTTAACTTACTTGATGGTGTTCAAAAATGGTCGAAAAAAAGATTCCACCATACCATGTTTGACATTTTGATGCACGCACGTTCTGGTTTTCGCATTTTTAAGTTGATGAAACGGCCAGTCGATCATATGACTTTCATGCAAATGAAGGTATTCCACTTAAAACACTATGTCATGAATAAAAATGTTGGGCCTAACTTCAGTACTGAAATGTTAACCCCAATCAATGATGGCATCTCCAGGTCTGAAGGCATCAACAGCATAACCAATGGTTCCCACAGACCTGCTGCCACCAGGGTCATTAACCATACTGGCAGCAGTCTCATTTAGGCCAATGGATCTACTAACATTGGTGCTGGCTGATACAGCTGCAAAATTGGCCTCAGTGAGACCAGAGTGATCACAATTCCTGGTGAGGAGGATAAAACCACCATAAGGCTTTGGAAGAACAATGAATCTCAACCCAGAATTGTGACAAAGGGGGTACGGCCTCAGGCAAATATCTGTTGGGTAATTGCAGTTAAAACGTATGCCACCACCTCCATCACAATCTTCTTAATTTCCACATTTGTGGTACTATGGTGGGGCAGATAGACAATGAGGCAGAAGACCAGGGAGACAGCAAGATGTTCTGCACCTCAGCATCAAATGCATATAACACTCTCAGTTCTCCTGTGTTTAATTAGTGAATATTCAGAGACCACAGTGGCACTTAACCTAGAAGCCCCAGGTGTCTTAGCTGACCCCTCCACTCCAGGTGGTTGAACACATCCTGTGCTTCAGAAGCCTTTTGACCTGTAGAAGGAGTCCACTCAGAAGACTCTCCACCTTTGTATCTATCCTCCTTTCTGTTTTTTTCCTCCCTGTCCATATATCTATGCCTGTCCTTAGACGTCTCCCTAGCAGGATCATACCTAGAGGAAGGTGAGGTCCACCTGCTGTCCTTGGCCAGACTGTGGTAAAACACTAGTCACTTGATGTGAAATTTGAATTCAAGACTCATCCCGAGTTAAATGAAACACTTCCCTGACACCTGTCTATGAAAACTCTGTTTTTTCATTCTCAAAAGTGCTGTTGCTAAACGAATGGAAAATCTCATAATTCTCTGAAAAATGCTTTACCCCTAAGGAGAGAACATATAACAAATGGCTGTACTGTGGAGGATATATTTTCCACATGGATAAGTTTTAAAAGACCTGTCCTGACAGTCAGCTTTCCATTCCTGTGTGACAAAAAAACACAAAATAATCAAAATTCATTGTGACTTGTCTATCACAATATGTGGGGAACAAGCTGGCCACCAGTCCACTGCCACAAGTGTTGAAATATACAGTACCATCAAACAAAACATCTGACATTCCACAAATCCTACAAAGGTAAGATAAAATCACCAAAAAATCAATGTGAAACTCATAAAATGTAGACACCTAAACACTTCAGTAAAATTTCAGAAAAATAATCCAAGCAGATCCAGTAATAAAACAAATAAAACTATTATGCTGCTGGTGTGCAATATGTGTCAAACAGAGTAGGAAGGAAAGGCTCTAAATAAGTTCTAAAAAATGTAATAGATTGACCGGAGACATAAAAAGATCTGCAGTCATGATGATGATTACTCTATTAACTCTCAGTTTATTAAAACAAAAATCTCGCAAGGTGCAGCAATAAGCCACAAAAAGTGTCAGCTCACCTGAGAGAGAGAGATGTAACCGTGACTATGACCCAGGAAACCCTAGTTCAGTTAGCAGTTTGGGCACCTGTTTGTACTGAATGAGGAGGAAGGAAGGCGTGATGAGGCTTTTCCTGCTCACCTCCCATCAGAGCAAGGGCTAAGTGTCACATGCTGGATGAAGGTCATGCTGCTCTTGATAGTTCCAGAGAAGAGTGGAGCTGACAGCATCAGGCAGGCTAGTGCAGCCAAGTTTGGGACATGTTTACCATCCTTGGCCCTTGGGCCAGGGACAAGACACCTCTGCCTGACTTCACAATCCCAGGACCTCTGCTTGTGGCTATGATGGCTGTCTGTTCTCTCACCTCTCAAGCTACCCTTAATTGCCAGCTTTCTAAAGGACTAAGGCTGGCAACCGCAGACAGGGGAGTAACTAACTAAGGAACTATGTGTGGATTAGGAGTATGAGGTCTCATGAGGAGATGTCATCAAACAGCAGAAGGGGCACATCAACAATACTGCCTGTCAACCACTACAGATTGTGAGAAAAATCCACAAAATGTAGGATCATTCCACAACTTTAGTACAAGCTCTAGGACACGCAAAAGCAACCTAGGGAGGACAGGGACCAAGCAAAATATTGTGGTTAGAAAGAAAGAAAGAAACTATAGCCTGGGAAAGTCTCTGGGCTGAGCTCCTAAAGCCTAGGCAGCCCTAAGTCTTACCACAAAATAACAGGCTATATCTCAGAGTCATAAGACAGAAACTAGATATGACCTAGGAAGTGAGATAGACATATGAAGCTGTGCAAGTGTGTCATTCATATCACTCACTAAATGGCATGAAGATATCAAAGTCACAATGTAAGTTTTACAAATACTAGAGTCGTACAGACTCTTAACATATGGCATACTGCTAAATCTGAAACACATCATCCGAGACTTCTGTAGGAAGGCATTAATATCACTTACAATTATACAGTCAAGAAAAGTATGGCAATTCTTTGAGGCATTTGGCCCTTACTATTCCACACGTGAGTCTGTCATCTTCACTGCACCAAGGTGTATGTACACCTTACCCTTTGAATGCCACAGTGTACACCTGCATCATGTACAACATTCTGTGGGCCTCAGAATGTTTATAACAGAAATGATGCATACTTAAAAAACTGAAATAAAGGTAACACACTGAAAGAAATTTGGTCACCTGAATGCAGTTAGTATCTGGCCAACCAGCCAGAACCAAGCAGACAAGACTAATTGGCTTATACTGCTAGGAAAGCTATGGATACAGTTTCTTATATCCGTTTTTTGTTGTTGGCTGGAATGAAACCAGGTCCATACCCTGATTTTGTGGTTGGGATACTGATATTTGCAGAGACCATGTTTATAAGCAATGTACATAACATGAGAGATATAATAATGATAACAAACAAATCTAAATAACAGGATATGCAGTGTATTTCCCTTCTTGCTGCTCAGAATCACAGCATTATTTGAATCTCAGAAAGTCAGTTAAAGGTTGTATGCTCAACTGACTAATCCATACAAAATAAAACCCTGTTATATGATTTGTTTTGGGTAGCTGCAATGATGAAAGTTGTAAAAATGCAGTTCATCCATCCATAACCCCTTTTTCCCATTTTTACACACGGGGTTGGGGTGTCACGTCAACAGTGACAATCATCTAGAACCAAGGTTTACAGCATCAGTTGGCTAACCCTGACACAGTCGTTTTTCCACCCCACACGTTTGCATGCACACTCACACCTGTGGCACATTTAGAGTGCCCAGTCCACCTATTGCATGACGGGAGGAAACTGGATCACCCAGAGGAAACCCACATGAACACAGGGAGGACATGCAGACTCCACACAGAAGGCACCCCTCTTGTTGTGAGGTGACAACACTATCCACTGCACCACCATGCCACTCAAAACCTCTGTAAAAGCAAAGGCAATTTCCTGACCCCATAAATCTTCACTACAGTGGATAAGTGATACAACATTGTAAGTAGGACAAGTGATACTACATTGTAAGTAGTAGTACATGTGATACAACATTGTAAGTAGTAGTACAAGTGATACTACATTGTAAGAAGTAGTACAAATGATACTACATTGTAAGTAGGACAAGTGATACTACATTGTAAGTAGTAGGACATGTGATACTACATTGTAAGTAGTAGGACAAGTGACACTACATTGTAAGTAGTAGGACAAGTGATACTACATTGTAAGTATGTAAGTAGTAGGACAAGTGATACTACACTGTAAGAAGTAGGACATGTGATACTATATTGTAAGAAGGACAAGTGATACTACATTGTAAGTAGAACAAATGATACTGTATTGTAAGTAGTAGGACAAGTAATACTACATTGTAAGTATTTGGACACGTGATACTACATTGTAAGTAGGACAAGTGATAGTACATTGTAAGTAGTAGGACAAGTGACACTACATTGTAAGTAGTAGGACAAGTGATACTACATTGTAAATAGCAGAACAAGTGATACTACATTGTAAGCAGTAGTAGTGGAAGCACATAAACTGTTGAAAAGTTTCTTGACTTTTCCTGATAGCTAAAAAAAGGCAGTTGTTGTCTTGTTAAGAAGTCAAAAACACACGATACTATTATACAAATCTGAAAAGTACACAAATGTAGTTAGTGATAGTGACAGCAATAAAAAGCAAATACTTAACTATGAGTGTCTTGATTTATCATAAAAGCAGTAGAAAAAACAGGCACTGAAGTTTCTTATGTACAGTATTTTTTTTCTTCAACAACGAAAGACTTTATCAATGATATCAATATTAAGTCTGGCTTTTTGAAATTTACTAAAGGAGATTGTGGACAAATTGTAAATTTTTTGGATCTTACTTTGAAATGGGAAGTAGACAAAAAACTTTTTTAGTAGTAAAATACATAGGAAAGACACTTTTTCTAATGGTTATTTACACCATCATAGTAACCACCCAATTTTATCAAGAAGTACATACCAAAGGGAAAATTTATATGACCCAGCCGAATAACTACGTGTGATAAGGATTTGGCGGCTGAATTTAATTTAGTAATTCATATATTTTTGGCCAGAGGTTATGATGAGACCTATCTTATGGAGTTAAGTCAGGAAAATATCAACAATAGACATAACTTATATCCTCCCATTTTGAGAGCACCATTCGTTAGCAAAAGTTTAGGCATTAATGAAAACAAAAAGGTCTTTTGTACTTTGGATATATCTGTGGACAGTCCTGTTATTAGAAATATTATTTATAAAAATTGGAAAGTATTAGAAGGAAATTCTGAGTTGATTAAAACCATAGGAGCCAAACCAAATTTTGTATATAAGAACAATTATAATATTAAGAAATTGTTAGAAAATGAGACAAACAGCTGTCCTGTAGGAACTATGATAACCAATAAGAAAAAGGGAATGTACAAATATTTCAGATGTAATTTTTGTAGGTATATATCAGAGGGCCCTTATGTTCTGTTTAATCACATTGAACATATTATTAGAGTTCCTGGATGTTTTACACGTAACACAAAAGGGGTTATATATATATTTGTCAGTGTAGCGGATGTGAAGCATTTTATGTTGGGATGACCACGTGTAAACTTAGACAGTGTATTTGGGAGCATATTTATGCTATCAGAATTAAAGATGGGAAAAATGTGTTGTTTAAACATTCAGTTGAATGTGACAAATACAAGAAGTTTATGTTTTCCATATTGGAAGTGGGCAATGCTAATCTATGAGGTGGTGATTTCAGAAACCACCTCGAACAGAAAAACGTTATGGCAGATTAGACTTGGGGCTAATAAGAAACCAGGTCTAAATGAGTACATTAATATAAAGTGTTTTTTAAAATATAAAAAACTGAAAGTTAAACAGACATAATGGTGGGTTTTATAGCAAAGCATTTGATTTTTAGGATTTATGGTTTTCATTTTATGGTTTTTTAAATGTTTAATTGTTTAATTGTTTAAATGATTAATTGATTTGACTTGGATGTATAAAAATGGAGATGTGGGTTGATTTTTTATTCTGAAGAAGTCATTCTTGATGAAAGCAGGAATAAACAGTGTATTTGCTAAAATACACCTCTTTTTGTCGAAGTCTCATCATTAGCTTTTATTGACCATTGAGAGCCTTTGATTTATTTGTGAATGTTTGAACAATTTCTTGTTTACATATCAAATACTGCTCAATTTTTTTAAAATTTAAAAGTGACATTTCATCTCAGCAGATTAATTCTCTTGACATAACATAAATTAAAAGTTAACAGGAGGGGCACATCAAGACTACATTATTTAGAAAACCAGTGAAAAAAAATGCTTATTTCCACAGGACAAGCACGCATCCACCATTTGTCTTTAGAAATGTAGTTAAAAACCAAATACAACAAGTCGCTAAACTGAGTACTCAAGAATTTATTGAGAAAAGGTACAACTCTAAAAATGTTTACAAAACACAATGCAATATGATAGATAAACGTGGCTCAGAAGATAAACCTATATTTTCTAATACGTCTACAAACATCCCAAACAAATGGAATGGGGACACATTCAGAGATGCATGTTAACTTTTAAAAAACTCACAAGCAGTAAAGAGCATTATAACTAAGAATTGGTTGATTTGAAGGGATATATCTGAGTTAAGTAAAGTCATAATGGACAAACCAAGTTTTGGATATAAAAGAAATACCAACTTAAAAAATAAACTGTGTTATAAAGAAAAACTGAAGAAATTCATTTATTTTAAAAGCAATAAAAAGGGACCTTTAAATGCAATAAATGGTTCATTATCAGTATATTTATACTGATAAATCATTCATACACCCAGTTAATGGTAGAGAATTTATACTCAGGGCTTATGGTTGTGATACACGACACTTAGTCTATATGGCTAAGTGTAACAAATGATGCGTACTATGTAGGTATGACTAATCATAAATTGAAGAAAAGAATAAGTAATGGCATATCAGATATCAATATAAGTATTACTACGAAATCATTATCTGAACACAGCACTGACACTGATGATACACATGGTTTTAAATTTATGATTTTAAGTATAATTGAAGAAGCATTACGTACTGGTGATATTGTACATTTAACTGAGAGTGAGGAGCTCAAATGGATTTTAAGGCTGAGAGCCCATGTTATTCCTGGGCTGAACAGTACTGTTACTTTAAAGCCAGTACTGAGGGGATTACATAAACAGCTGCATTGAGCTTGTTTTAATTATGTCAAGTTTTAATGTTTTTTGCTATGTATATATGATGACGCTTGAGGGCAAAAATGTTTTTACGAGCGTTCTTTCCATTAAAGTTCTACACCAGTGCAATTATCATGGTTCCAGTGGTTTTATTATTTTATTTTCACAAATGTTTACAGAGCTACTGCAGAATGAATACTGAACTGTGCAATGCTTCACAGAAGAAAACTTGGTACAGGATAATGTGTATTACAGAGAATGTATACTATCAAGTCAAGTGTTTCCATTACTGAGACTAAAGTAATAAAAGAATGGAAAGCAGATCCCCCACAGGCAGTGTAGCTGTCTAGTGTGGCTGTAGAAAACAGTCTAGCATCTGTCAGAGGGCAGGACTTCCTACAATGACAAAATAACTCATCATAGCTGCCTGCATGAATCTGAAATATACCATGGGTGACAATAAAGATATAATACATTAACTTTAAATTTACATATTGGTGTTAATCTGCCTTAAGTCATGCTAGATGAGTGGCTGGATAGACTACAGCCAATGGGAAAAGTGCAACCATGAGCTCATGTATTTCTATTCCAGTTTAGTAGACATCTTAGCCTGAAATAAATTAAAGCAGAGTGCTGTCACCTTCTCAGAAAGCTTCACCAGAATCAGTAAGGAGAACCAGTGAACTGCCAGGTAGTATGTAACCACAGAGGCAAATCACCGCCATGTGTGCTCGCAGTCTGGGTGAAAGTGTCATGCATTTGAGATGGAGCTAATACTCCATAGTTGTTTATTAGATAAAGTTGAACACCTACTGGAACCATGATTACTGACACCCATACTGTCCTCCAAGATACCTGCACACACACAGAAAGCCTAGAGCTGTGCCCGTCCTAATAAATGGAACATCGTAGAATGTGTCTCTGGACAATTGAAGATGTGTTTCTGCTGTCTCGACAGTTTCAGCGGCACACTCTAGTATGAAGTTTTAAAGGACAGCCCCATATTTGCGGCCCGCATTATCCTAGACAGTATGACACTGAAGACCCTGAGAATAGTGTCAGAGTGTAATAGTGATGGTGAGAAACCACCAACCACAACTTCTGCCCCACCACAAGGTACATAGGTGACACAACAGCCACAAGCTTAGTGGATACAGGATGTTATTGTCACACAGGTCTTTGGATGAAGAGAAGATTTGAGATGAGGCATATGCATTAGTAACCATATTACAGTAATAGTATTACACATTTATTAATAGTATATAGAACATAACAGTTGGAATGGGTATGTAAAAAATACTGCTATATTTTGCAAGGGTTCAGAGCTAATGCCATCATTACCCAAACTAGTTATATGACCCAGGTTGCAGCAGTTCTTTAGAACAACTCTCATTTAATCCAATATTACATACATTTTTCAATTTCTACTTTGCCTTAAACTTCACTCCTCCTCCTGAACATTATTTTCCATG
Organism: Protopterus annectens; assembly: GCF_019279795.1. Taxonomy (NCBI): domain Eukaryota; kingdom Metazoa; phylum Chordata; order Ceratodontiformes; family Protopteridae; genus Protopterus; species Protopterus annectens. The sequence continues at coordinate 829,886,494 of NC_056734.1, forward strand.
TATTGTTCTCACAACTTCCATTTATTTATATGTAATTTGCTCCTTCCATTTTCTAAAGATCCAATTTACAATATTCCATAATTCAGATCAAACCTCTTAACCTGGAATCATGAAAACATCTGGACAAAGGCCCATGAAAAATAGGTACAACTGGACAAAAATCTGTACGCTGATCAACATAAAATGTGCATACATAATTATGTAACCATGCCCACTCCGACGGAATTGTGACATACCAACTTTTAAATGCAAACTGAAGAACAGATAAAATATCATGAAACACAAAATAAATAGAATAGTGTTTTATTTATAATATTTGAACTTGTATCAAACTTTGAACTTCTGCAAACTGCAAAACTAAAACACAATTTTCTTTTATAAAAATAAAATTAACTACTTTGGCCTTCTTCAGCCAGAAAATATATGAGCTGGATTTAAACAAAGGAAAGCAGTAGATAGGTAGATTTACAGACTGAGCACTTTTTGGCAAATGCAGTCAGTTCTTTCAAAGCAGAGAAGTGTAGCAATTAATTGAATTTACTTTCGTCTACAAATAAAGTGCCTGTTGCACTTATATAATAAATTGCCTATGTTACATTAAAAAAATATCATAAGCTAGTAATATTGCAATAGGGAATGAATGACAAACTGATAACAGGTTCATAGTTACTAGGTGTCTCTGCCAAAGAGGACATTCTCAGGACTGCAGCATCCACTCCCTTTAAAAGTACAACACAGTACAGTATCAGCAATCCATCTACATACTGTGGGAGTAGAACTCACAGCCTTCTACATCAAAAGCAAGTATACTACCTGTTGTGCTACTAACACAAACAGACTTGGTAAACAGTACTAAACTTATCTTCCCCTGAAGAACTATGATGCACAAGAAATCTGGTAAAAGCCAAAATTTATTGGGTGGGACAAAGGCCCAAAACTAGGGACACATTTTAAACATTGCTTGTATAATCTTAGAAAGTTGCTAGAATAAAATGTTTTGTGTTACCATGTGTTTTTAAAAGATAGGAAGACTGAAACTTAAATGGCTATTATTTAGTGAATTCAGTTCTTACTGATTTGCCAGAAAACCACAAATGTTAAGAGAAACAGTCCATAAGTATGAGCCAAACATCCAGACATTCTGTGAAACTTTGGACAGTTGAGAACTATGGACTTAACTCCTTGAATCACAAATGGTGGTATGGGTAGAGAATTTAGGCTCTTGCTTCTTGTAACCAAGTGGGGCATTTTACACACACACACACACACACACACACACACACACACACACACACACACACACACACACACACACACACACAGTTCAAATAATAGCAATACATGCACACAATCAATTCAAATAAACAAAGGAAATTCAACAGTACACTTGCATATAAGAAAATTGATGCAGCTGCAGTGTTTCTCTTGCACATAAAAAATAACAAAGTGCTGCCTGGGGTGGACTAGTAGTACAGTTTTTTTTTTGCTTTACCTGGAGGAGCCGGGGAAGAAAGATGAACCTGCGGACTGGTCCGACTCTGCAGCTCATGACTGCTGCACTTAAATAAGATTAAATTACATAGTACCAAATGGCTCGGCAGCTGAATTCTGACAGGCTGTCTGTCTGCCTCATGAAGCTGACATCATTGCGCACGCCCTGCATGTGATTACATCAGGAACAAATTCATCCCCAAAAAAACCTTCAAAACAAACCAAGGAAATTCGGAAATTAAAGGGGCCACTCGGGAATTCATGGCACCCCAATATTTTCCCTCAAAACTGGTATTTACCAGGGAATTCAGTACGGTTGAAAGGTATGCTTCAGGTACAGTCGGTTCAGATTTTATTTACACTTTCTAGTAACTACTTTTTTAGCAGACAGTAAAATAGAACTTAATGGGGCCTTACTACATCTAGACAGTTCAGATCCTGTGTCCCAGCTCAAAAGAATCACTCCTCTTTGTTACACTGATTTAGTTCCTCAGTATATTTGACAAGAGTATTCTAAAGGGAATTTTTAAAATCTGCCAGCTTACTACACCCCCAAAACAACAAGATCTCAATTATCTCTTTCTTTCCCATCAAACCTCCAAAATTTCATATCTACCTGAGGAAAAATTCTTTGAAGTCAGGTTGGGGTATAAAAATACCTTTGAAAAACTTCCAAATAGAAAATCCTAAATCATCTGGACTTTGTTGCATAGTTGAGAGCCATGCATATGCCCTGCTATTATTCCCCTTATAATATTTTATATGCCCTACTAATAATTCTTTTTTTCACAACAGACTCTGTTATATACTCAACTAAAAACTCTACCAGAGCAGGTCTTTCACGTATTCCCCCACCCCTTCTCTTTGCCTATATTCTGATATCACTCCCTGGTAGGGAAGGCAGTTTTAAACTGCAGTTCATATTTATTCTTGGCCACATCCCATTCTATCCTATTTCCCTCTCTAGTTATTTGCTCCCAATTCCTTGGTTCCTTTGCCAACTTTCTCCAGTGAATTCAATCCTCGCTTGTCTATTTTTGTATCCCTCTTGCAGCCATCCTTATTGGCAAACTGTCTTTTCTCCTTTTCTGTGTTGTCTTAGTTCTTAAAATATTTTCTGCAGCTTTACGATTATAATACTCTGTATGGTTGTTGTTATTCTCCTAAAGGATCTGCATCCAAATCCCCACTATCTCCTTATTTCTTGAACTCCCCCCACCTTCATCACCATCCCTTTTCACTATGAATTATAACATTCTACTTGTGTTATGTATATGTGTAACTGCATAGCTCTACAATAAATCATCAGATCAGTTAATCTTAAACCACATTTTTCTATTGGGAGAAGCTTATCCAACTTAACTCGTGCCCTCATCCCCTCCCAGATAAACTCCAATCACTCTTTATTAATTATTGTCTACAACATCTCCTCTGGATGATAAAAATATGCCTGATCTGTATATATAAATCTAAAGGGATTAAAAACCATTTCACTGCTTGTATCTTGCTATCCATATCCATGAATAACAACTTCCAGTTTCTCGTTTTTTTGTATTATATTTTATTTAGTCTCTTTCCATAAATCAACAAAATCAATTGACCCCAACTGCCAAATATGTCCCAAAGCCGTACAACAAAGTAGAAAAATCTTCAGGGTATGCCACCATGAGCTTGCACTGTGTCAACAGTGATAAAAACACTCTTTATTCGAAGAAAAAACATAAAAGTGTTAAAAACACGTGAAATTCTCAGCTGATATAAGTGCTTTCGGCTTAAGCTGCTTTTATTTCATCAGGTTTAAAATAGTCCAATGGCAAGCGCATGTAACTGAACTTAGTCTCTAGAGTTATTGCTTGCCATTTGGCTAGCAATTCCAGATGGTTATTGCCATAGCTGGGTAGGCATTTGACCCTCATGCTTCTTGGAACAACTTTATGATGGAGACTAGCTTCCAGATGAAACCATTGCCATTGGAGCCTTTGAGGCAGAAAGCTGCATCCTCCACTTCCTTATAAACATTCTCAAAACTCTCATTAGCAAAATTAGAGTCCATACCAGTCACTTCTTCTGCCTCAAGATTTAAAATAATTAGCAGATTCACTTGGCCTCCTATGAATTCAGTCAGATTTTTGTTCCTTCCTACATCCTTGTTGTTCTTGGAGTTGCTAAATAGCAGTGTGTTGTCTTCAGCCATGTGCAGCTGGTAGAAGTGAAAAGAAGAGAACAACAAAATCAATCGACTCCAACTGCCAAAGGCGTCCCAAAGCACTACAACAAAGTAGAAAAAATCTTCAGGGTACACCACCATGAACTTGCACTGTGTCAACAGCAATAAAAACAGTCTTTATTCGAAGAAAAACAATAAAAGTGTTAAAAACATGCACAATTCCCAGCTGAGATAAAAGCTTTCGGCTTCTTAAGCCTTCTTCAGATCATAAATAACAAGTGATGGGTGAAAACATATATATAGTGTTACAGCCAATCCAGTGGCTTAAACAATATTTTTTATACTACTAGCAGTGCACCTCTTAACTCTTAGTCCTTGGTCAGAAGCAAACTCTTCACAGGATCTAGATTCCAATCAAAATCTTTTGCTACTGCTGCAGTGTCCTCAATCAGGTATGTATACTCTCTGTTCTTTACATCTCTGCATTCAGAGAAGGTTAACATCCTATAGTGTGTAAGTACCAATCAAATTCTTTAACTATTGTTTCCCTCCAATCACTGGTGCAGCCTATTTAAAGTGCTGCTATCAAGCCTACAGCCAATCTTGTAAACAATACCATTTCTTCATTGTTCATAAGAAGTTTTCCATTACTAACCTGTAGTAAAAAGTGGACAATGTTAACCTAATGAAGGGCCATCCTTGGATCACAGCCAAAGGATGTAACTAATAGAAACACAACCCATCAAACGCTGAAAGTCCCAGGTATGTCTTGTTAATGAGAGCCTACTAATTAGTTCCACCCCTCAAAGTACGAGGGCAGAATCCCTTAGTCAACAGGATAAAGGGGAGTGGGGGGGGGAGAGGGGTAAATTTACTGACTGACTTGGACAATCCAAACAATTACAATCTCAAAACTGTGTGGGGATAAAAGTGTAAGCAAGCCAACTAATGCTGGATTAGTGCTGAAACTGCTTCCCATCTCTATGCCCTCCAGAAACTCTGTTCAATCAGAAGGGAGCACAGGTCCCCACAACTCACATCATACCTAATTTCTCACATTCCTCCCAGATGTAAAAAAACAGCTTGCATGCATTCAGAAAAAAAAAATTAAGTCCTAGGGAAAAAGTGCACTCGCTGCTTTTAAAGAAAACTAAATTGTGCACTGTTCTATAAAATACATTAAGTATTAAGGCTGCTGAGTAGAATAAGAAGTTATTTATTCACCATAACGTTCCATGTGAGTTATTCCATCTTGCCTTCATTCTTTACCGATAGGTTTACCAGTAGCTCAAGACCAAGCCCTTATCCCATGATGCACTGCTGGAATTACCTCAGATCTTGTTTGCTGCGTATACTATAGCCATATAAGTGAACTACCCTCCTATGGAGAGGAAGAAGAATTGAGCAACCAGGATGAGACCAAACTCTAGGTCAACTATCAGCCAGGTGGGGGAAGGAGGGAGGGACGTAAGAATGAAGGCGAGATGGAACAACTCATATGGAACGTTATGGTGAGTACATAACTTCTTAATGTGAAGTTGTTCAATCTCGCCGTTCATTCTTTACTGATGGGTAGTGTTCCTAGCACCCTCAATCTTGGGTGGCTCATGGGAGTACATTCTTCAGGACTGTAGACCCAAAAGAAGTGTAGTAAGGGCATATTAGCAGCTGAATAAACAAAGGTGATACAATCAGAAAGCCATTTAGAAAGCGTTGTTTTAGCCACTTTTCTGGCTTCAGAGAATTACACAAAGAGTTGGTCTGATTTCCTAATATCTTTTGTTCTGTCCAAATAAAATTTGAGCTGTCTGTGAACGTCACGTTTGTGCAGCACATATTCCAATTTATTGGAATGGTTAGGGAAGAAGACTGGTAACTCAATGACTTGGTTGATATTAGATTCTGAACAAACTTTGGGCAAAAAGGAGGGGTTTGTGCTAAGAGATACTCTATCAGCATGAAAAATCAAATAAGGATGGGCTGATAGATAAGGCTTGAAGTTCTGACACTCTGCGAGCAGAAGTAATAGCCACCAGAAATATGGTTTGCCACAATAAAAATTTGAGATCACAAGATGATGCTGGTTCAAACGGGGGAAGAATTATGTGAGACAGCATAAAGTTTAGATTCCAAGGAGAATAAGGAGTTTTCACTGGAGGCCTCATGTGAAAGGTTCCTTTGAGAAAGGCCTTTGACAACTTGTGGGACATTATGTTTAGCCCCTCAGCTCAGAGATGAAAGTTAGATATAGCAGCCAACTGGACCCGAACTGTTGCGGCTGCTGCTCCTTTATTAAAGACCATAGTCAAGAATTCTAATATGGACATCAAGGGGGCTTGATAAGGATCAATGTTCTGCTTAGAAGCCCATATGGAAAATCTCTTCCACTTACTAAGATATAATCTTCTGGTGGACGGCTTATGGGAAGACAAAAGGATCTGTTTTGTCTCATTGGAAAAGTTATGAAGCCTGGCTATGAGAGGAACTGGAGCAGCCAAGCTGTTAGCTTCAGTGACTGCAAGCAAGGATGGAGGTCCCCCGACGGATGTGTCATAAGGTCTGGAACTGGGTCCAGAATCCATGGATTCTTCAAGAGATGATGATGATGATGATGAAGAAGAAATGGGAACCAAATCTGCCGAGGCCAATGAGGGGCTATAAGAATGATGGTCCTTCCCAGAGATTTTGCTTTCTGTAGAAATCTGGGTATCAACGGGATAGGAGGGAATGCATAGAGGAGACCCAGGGGCCAATCGTGTATGAGTGCGTCTCTCTGGGGTTCTCCCGGAGGGGGAATCAGGGCAAAGTAGCTTCTGCATTTCATGTTGATATGACTGGCAAAAAGATCGTAGCAATGCTGGACCCATTTGCAGAAAATCCTGTCCGCAAACTCTTTCTTGATGGACCACTCGTGTGGCAACAAGACTGCCCTGCTCAGTTTGTCTGCTATCACGCTGGATTTCCCTGGGATGTGGTTTGCCAACAGAAAGCGCTGGGAGGAGACAGCCCACTGCAAACTCTGAGGGCTTCTCGGCAAAGAGGGTAAGACTTGGTTCTGCCTTGCTTGTTCAAGTACCAGACTACTGACATATTGTCTGTCTGAATTGAAATCGTTCCTAGAGGAAGAGAGCCCTGGAAGTACTGCAACACCAGAGGTACTGCTCTCATCTCCAGAACATTTAGATGCAGATGTGACTCTTGATCTGTCCTTGTGCCTTGGGCAGTCTTTCCCTGAAAATGCCCCCCCCCACCCTAGCAGGAAAGTGTCCGTGGTCACAGTGGCTATTGGAGGGGGTAGTACAAAGGGGCATCCTATGGTTACATGAAGAGACGTCAACCACCACTGGAGATCTCTCTTGCAAGAGTTCGTAATTAAAATCGTGTGATTCATTGGAAGTTCCTGATAAGACCACTGAGTGAACAGCAGTCATTGAAGAATCTGCATATGCATCCTTGCTAATGGTATAGCCAAGATCGCTGCAGCCATCAAACCCAATACTTTTAGAACTTCTGCGGCTGGTGCTCTTTCTTTCAATACCAATGAGCTTACATGCTGGTGAAGAAGAAAGACTCTCTCGATTGGTAGTCGTACAGTGGTGGTTGAAGTGTCTAACTCTGCCCCTATAAAAACGATATGCTGCGATGGCGACAAGGCAAACGTTTCTGAGTTGACTGTAATGCCTAAGTGATTGCAGAGTGTCAGAGTGTATTCCCTTGCCTGAATCAGTTGATGCCTGGTGGTGGAGGTAAGGAGCCAATCGTCTAGGTACGGAAATACCTGGAATCCTAGACCCATCAGGTGAGCCGTGACCACTGCCATGCATTTGGTGAACACTCTGGAGGCTGTAGTGAGACCAAAGGGCAGGGCTCGAAATTGATAATGATTGGCTCCAAGCCGGAAACACAGGTGATCTCTGGATGGCCTGGCCATTTTTATGTGGTAGTATGCATCCTTGAGATCTATCAAGAACATCCAAATGTCTTTCCCTAAAAAGGGAAGTATAGACTGTAGCGTGACCATCCAGAACGTCTCTTTTCTTCACAAATTGGTTGAGTCTGCTGAGATCCAAAATGGGTCTCCAGTCCCCTGTTTTCTTTGGAACCAAAAAGAATCCTGAGTAAGTTCTGGATCCTGTTTGGTCTGCTGGGACTGGCTGGATGACTCTTTTTTCTAGCAACTTGTGGACCTCTATAGTTGCTTGTTCCCTGTAACTGGATGGAATATCCGGGATTCTCTTTGTGGGTGGGGGTGGAGTGGAGAACGGTATGAAATACCCTTGTACCCAGCTGTCATTTGTTATATCTTGCCAGGCATCTGGGTACAATGATAAGTGACCCCCGACTGCCTCCAGAGCAGGACAGTCGGGCCTCCTTTCAGGAGCACTGATAGGGTTGACCAGAGAAGTGATCTCTGTCACCCTGGTGTTGCAGACCCCCTCTGCCACCAGGATGGCATCTTCCATTATTTCCCCCTCCTCTATCCCTAGAGAGGGGGTTCACCACGTGCATCCTGAAAGGCTCCTTGGGCTTTTCTGAACCACATCTTTCCTCCCCTTTGGACTTTGGGGTAAGGCCGAGTAGGGGTGAAAAAATGGACTCCGACGGCAGACAGAGTCTTTCCCTCCTGTTCACACCTGGTCAAAGTTTCCTTCACTTTAGGCCCAAAGAGAGATGAGCCATCAAAAGGGGTGTTCACGAATGAAGACTTAAAGTGCTTCACGAAGGAACACAAGCACATCCAGGAATGTCTTCTGAGAGCAATTCCTGTACCCGCTGCCCTACTCGTCCCATCACCTGCATATGATATGAGATGCATGGACAAGTTCACAATAGAATTTAGGGTAGCAAGCTGGACGGCAACTTTATCGGAAGCCCCTGCAACTACCATACCCTGAAGAGTACCTCCCAACTCCTTAAGGAGATCTCTTTGCAGCCTAGTGAAATGGGTCAAATAGTTCAGTGATCGAAGTGTAAAAGTCGCTGAACTAAACATGCGTTTCCCATATCTATCCATGATCCTGGACTCTCTGTTAGGAGGATGGACAGACGAGGAAGTCTCAGACATTTCCTTTTTGGTGACCACCGCCACCACCATGGCATCAACAGGGACTCCTTTGGACAAAAAGGATTTATCTATGGGGCAGAAATAAACTTGTTAGGCCTCCGAAGGACAGGCTCCATGAACTCTGGTGACTCCCACGCCCTCCAAGAGACCAGCTGCATGAGCTCATTGAAGGGCGGAGACACCCAAGAGGTGGAAGGTTGAAACCCAAAAGCCTTCAGGAGAACTGACTCATCCTCAATAGGGCTTTTGGACTGCCAATCACCCCTCTGCCTAAGGAGCTCGAGTATCTCCACAAAGGAGATATCCTCAGAGGGGGATCATGGGGACCCTTCTGACTCATCCAAGTCAGTGTCAGATGTCAAAGACTCCTGTGGGGTGTCCAAGTGTTTCCTCTTGCACAAGCTCTTGCTGGGGACCTCCTCAGTGGGAGCCCCTGGGGAGATCTCGGAAGAGCAGGGGGCACCCTGTGGGGCTACCTGAGGCTCAGAGTCTCTATGCCTAGCCTGGACGATGGACACAGACATGGACACAGGTGCTTTGGGGGAAGAGGAAGCCAGACCTGGTGTCGAGGATGTCTTTGGGGAAAAGGCTTTCCTCATGGCTTCAAAGGCATCAGGGCTCTGATAAGAAGTAGTCGACAGATCCGAAGGGACCGCCAGCCCCTCCCGAACTAAAGCCGTGGGCTCCGAGATGGAGGTAGGAGCCGAGATCATCCTAGCCAAAGCCCCGAGAGGAAGAGTCGGCACTGATAAGTCAGTGCGACTATCATCTCTGGACCCGACAGAAGACTGTCAGCTCATCGAGTCCCTGGTCTGTGCCAAGGACGTCAGAGTAGAAGGAACTGAAGACACCAGAGCAGGTCTCAGCTCCAAAGGCTCTACAATCAACAGGTCGGCCCCCTCTGGCTCCGAAGGTCCGGTACGGCTCGGAGGAGGAGCAGTCAAATCTGGGGTGGTGGTCTTCAGTTCCGATGCTAGGGTAGGAGCCGACAACAATTTAGCAAGGCCTGGTGCCCATAAAAGCTTCTGCACCAATCGGTCCATATCCAAATCCGAGAGGCTGACAGAAAACCTAGAGGAGTGCACCGACGGTGCCAATTGAAGGAGTGGAGATGCAAGTCTCTCAGATACTGGCTCCAGAGCTGTGGGCCGACTCTGAAATGAAAAGACTGTCAGCTCCAAGATCTGTGGAGCCAATGTCCCAGGATCTTCTACTTTCTTGGACTTCTTAGAGAGTTTAGATTCCTTGGAGTCCCCTGAAGACTTCAAGGACTTGGAGGACTTGTTGGCCCCATCCTGGTCACTCAATGCTTCTTGAAATGGATGCTTCAGCAAGCCTCTGTCAACTAATTTTCTTTTCCTCTCCAATAAGACCCTAGAGGAAAAAGACTGGCAAATACTGCAGGACTCCTGCAAATGTACAGCACCTATGCAGTAGATGCACTGAACATGGCCATCAGTTACAGACATCATTTGCACGCAGTCTGGACATTTCTTGAATCCAGAGTTTGGGTGCTTGTCCTTGTCCTCAGACATATCCAAGCAACAAAATCCTTAGGCTTAACACCAAAAACAAAGCCACAAAAAGCCTAATAAAGAAACACTGAGCGTATTATATCAAGAACCACACCTAGGCTCAAAGCACACAACACCTAGAGAACAGCCAAATTAAACAATATGACTGTAATAAAACACACACACACACACACACTCTAAACAATGGCCCACAAGAAAGAAGGGCCAACACTAGCTAAATGTATATATCTATATAAGAAACAAGGCAGATAATCAACTTGGCCAAAACACGAGGCCACTACAGACTATGCTAAACTATGTAAATAGCACACAAGGGAAAAGAGAGCTTGTAAGAAGCTACAGAAACTACTCTATAACTAATCTATGGAACAGTAGCAAAAAAATTGTAAATAACTTTTGAAAAATGTGTTTTTGATGAAATACTGACTCGAGAAAAACTGGAACCTCTGAGATCCCTGCCGCGGCAACCTATATCTGAGGTAATTCCAGCAGTGCATCATGGGATAAGGGGCCTGGTCTCGAGCTACTGGTAAACCTATCAGTAAAGAATGAACGGCGAGATTGAACAACTTCACATTATTCATTTTCCATAGTTTCAAACTTTACTTTTCACTGAACTGCTTGCCATTGTGCTTTCAATTTTGCATTTCCCTCAAGAAAGACTGTTCAGAACTCTTAAGATTAATTGCTTGCTTCTGTAAACAGTTCAAGTCCAGGTAAAAGTAGTCAACAATGAAGAAGAAAGCGACTAACAGCTCTGCAGCTGCATGAAGGAATCTTCATAAATTTCGCAGATAACACAATGTACAGAACTCCCCTAGTCTGCCATCAGTTGCAGACTTCATGTCTCCCTCTGAGAACATTTACTAATGGAAAAAAACAGCAAATTAGAATCTTTGTAAATGCAAGAAATGCAGTTTTTCATGCCTTTCATCATTTTATTGCATGATTCAGACATTACCTGTTTATAGCTTAAGCCAAGGACATTACTCTAGACACCCACCCCCTATAAAAACAAGGCAATTATTATCTTAATTCTACATATAATACAATGCCCTTCTACAATCATTCTACCCCAGAAGTTAAACATCATTGCAGTTTATTAACTTAAACTTGTTTCTGTCCAGCCTTTCTAATCTTGTTATAGTATAAAGCCTATATTACTTACAATTAAGAAAAATAACTAGCTTACTTTAATATCTTTAAAGTACATAGCAGTTACTGAAAAGAACCCCCTGACACACACACACACACACACACACACACACACACACACACACACACACACTTAGAATTTCCCTGACTACACCCTATATAAAACTGATTTACAATATAACATGCAGTTTGTATATCATGAAATGTTTTATACAAATACTAACAAAATCAGCATTCTAAATATTAAAAAACATAAAGTAGGGCATATGCCTTATTGTCCACCCACAAGTTTAATAAAGTCAATAAAATTCCAGTCTTTCTCAATCAATTTGCAAATCCATATTTCACAAATGTAGTTGATGCTTTACATTTCCCATTTATTAACTCATTTCAGTGCTGCTGGTCTTCTTCCTGATCATCTTCATCTCCCAACACCGAACTGTGGTTCAAGCTAAAGTACTCCTGATTCTTCTAGTCAACTCCTGTGCTTATTTCAGTCTCTCAAGTATTTTCCTCTGGAGTAGCAAAAAAGGTTTCAACAGTAAAGTCTCTCTATGAGCTTTATTCACTGAAGAATGAGGAGCAGAATCCCCTTCTGCTTGATGGCTCATTTTTTGATGGATAAACTTTTTTCCTCCTTAGCGTGTTCTGCATCTAAAAATGTCTTTAATCCTTCAGGAAAAATATTCAGAAGACTGCTAGATTCACCAGCTTGAATCTCACACACGTCTCTCGACTTTCCATGATTGCCTCTCTTCTGTCTGCTGTGCAGTGAATAATGATTTTCCACAAATAGTCTATTTGCAATTTTTAATCATTTCCTTTCTATCAGTTTTGTCAAGATCAACTCTTTCTGCTAGTATGACTGCATCTTTACTAATATAGGTGTTGTCTGCTTTCTCATGGCCACATTTGGAGCATACAATTAAATCTTGCTGTGGAACACCAGTTCAGTTGCATGTATGTCTTTTCATAAACTTAATACAGTCTGTTCCTTCCAGTTTCTCTGGTACAGCAGAAAATCTCAGGCCTTCCCTGCATAGTCTGCCTTCTAACTCTAATTTTTTAAACAGATCTTCTAGAGAAGCTTCATATTCATCCAGCCTTTTCTTCATTTCAACCTCTGACATTTGCAGTCTTATCAGTTCATCTGAATAGCTAGTTAAAGCTTCTATTTTTCCCAATCATTTTATTTGAGTTGATATATTTCTTCAGTGTTTCATTTAGTTTAATCACCTCTGTGTACATTTCATTTATGTTTTCCTTTAAAGAGACAATCCCAGAGTCTGAAATTATGACCGAAGGAAACTTGTCCTGATACCTCCCAGCTATCACCACCAACTTACCATGTCCCCATCAACCCTACTCCTGGTTTGAATTTATTTTATGCAGTCTTGTTTTCATTCCCTCTGGTGAACAGAACTAACAATATTCACTTCCTGTCAAAGTGTTTAGTCCCTGATCACTGGGAAATAATAAGGTTATTACATTTTTGAGTGTGTTTGTGGTGGGGGTGGTTAGGCAAGACTCAGTGTTTATTTTTAAGAACTCATCAAAAACCTTATCTTAATTGTGCATCTCTTTATTTCATTTATTTATTCTGCATAGCAAAACTGCGAGCAGTATAGTCAAAAGAGTGTGGTTTAGTGAATTCATACTAAATATTAGCAGTCTGTTGATGTATGTCCCTTACTCCATAATAAAGCAATCTCAGAATTAGTATGTGTAACTATCACAGGTTGTCATACTGTACAGCCCTCATTGTGACAGTATGTTTTGGACTTCATTGTTTAAAATGAATATGTTGCTTGCATCCCACAAGTTTTTTTTTAACAGCAGGACAGAAATCCATTACACTTGGCTAGTATTCAGAGGTCAAAAAATAAAACATGAAAAAAATCAGACTGCTTCTACTACTGCTAGAAACTTGTATAATTCTGATGCTTTCTGCAGAGCAGGTGGCAGTCATGCATAACATCAAAGCCCTTAGCTAGCATTCAGAAATCTGCACAAAATACAATATAAAATGAAGTGAAAACTCAGTTTACTAATGTTTTAGCTTTGTACTACTCATATACCTTCCTGCAAGGTAATAGCAAGTGAGGTAATAAAATACCGGAAAGGCTACTTTTCTCTGAGGATAAAAAACACAGGTGAAACTAATGAATACTCAGTGAGAGCTGATGTGAGTACAACTGAAAATTGAGATGTAATTTGACTAAGACCATTGAAACTTCCTGTAAGTACCCCTCCCCAAACCCCCACAGCCAAACATTGAAAATATAAAGAAAGACCAGAATCAAAATAAAAAAATCTCTGGGACTGTCCCTTTAAGGTACTGGAAGCCATCTCTTGCACCAAAGCTGAAGCTTGAACTGTTTTTTTTTTTCTGCTGAGCAGATGTTGGATTCTTCACAAACAGTGTTTTCCAGTGGCGGCTGGTGACTTCAAATCAAAGGGGGGTTGCAGGAGACAGCTGAATGGGTGAGGTCAATGGGAAGGGGTGTGGCCAATTAGAAAGGGGATGAGCTATGCTCAAAACCACAAAAACTGTAACTTTAATTAAATACACTGCCCTGGGTGCCAAACCGTCATTATGAGAGTCCAATCAAGGCAAAATGAAGTGTAGAAGAAAAAAAATATTTCAATGCATTGGCTGTATGACAGCTTACCTAATATCTAGATGGAAACAAAAAGGTTGTGAGGCATGAAAAAGTAAATTACTTTTTAAATGCATTACTGGAATGCCAGTCAAAATCAAGTATAAAAAAACAAGCAGCACTAAACTCAAACCACTTCTTGCACTGCAGTTCTAATTATAATTTATATTCAGCTTTATTAAAGTACCAAGTAACATGCTGAAAGTAGCAATCTCTGTGATACCCCCACTTGTAAAAATGTTTCTTATCCAAAAAAGACCTGCTGCCTGACAACTATCTACTTGTTTCATGGGGAAAACATGATCAAAGTACAAAATGAAAAGCAAACAAGAAACAAGCTCAAGATACATTGCTTAAAGGATTACTGTACAGGTTATGGACCACACATGATAGACTGGCATTCCAATTAGTTTACGGGTAAAGCCTGCAGAGATGACTGGAATTCTCCAACAAGTGTAATGAGCTTCTTAAAATAATGTAATCCTGTCCTTTATTACAAATACTGTCATATGCATTTCAATACCCAAGGCTTATACATTATCTAGTTATGTAAGTATTCTCTGCATGGCAAGGCTTTCAATGTTTGCAATTCTTTAACAGTATGCTTATTAAAGCTTACTTGCATCTTATGATCTCAGACAAGCTTACCTGATGATTATTAAAGCATTGCTACGTAAACACAGAGTAACAGGCACTTTCTGAGTAATAATAAGCATAAATCAACAGTACAAAAATATGACAGAAACCAGACCATTCTGCAAAATCAAGGACAGATGAAAAGCCACTGTAGTACTTGTGTCTACCTTGGATGGGGGATACTCTGCACATTTACACTGCATAACTGCTCCTTGCCTTGCTTGGACACATCCAGAGTCACTACATGGGGGAGTGGGGTGCAACAAGTATGTCACAATTTGAAATGTCTCTGGCTGACTGTGATGGCCCTGACACATTTGTCATACTCTCAACCTAAGAGCAAGAAATCTGGACAAAGCCATACATAGAAGTAGAACAAAGGCCCAAAAATAAGGACAATTTTTAAATACTGCTCTTATAAACTTAGAAAGATAATAGAATAATAGGTCTTGCATTAGTATGAATTCTCTGAAGGGTATGAAATCTGAAACTCAAATGTCTGTCATTATTTTCTAACTTCAGTCTTTAACGATTTGCCACTAATTTGCCAAAAAAAACAATTTTATGAAAAATGGACCAAAAATGTGATGCAAAAATATAAAATAGCCACACAATACAGCTGGGAACCTGTCAAAAAAGGGACACTTTTTTATTAGTACTGCTAACTTGAGCAGGTGACAAAATAATCTACATGCATTTCTGAAATAAAAGTAATCTATAACTCTGATTATTACAGTTATTTCTTAATTGTAAACCCTCCACGTTTTCTTCCAAAATTGCAATTTTGCGGTGGGATTATTAGGGGAAGAGCAACATTTTGAGCCAAAATCGGGGACAGCTGAGAGGTTTGGCTCTGCCTAATTCTATAAAGCAATTTATTTCCATGTACCTCTCAACCTGTTAATGCAATAAATCTGGACAAGGCGAAATATATTGGGGGAACATATAAACAGTACTAAAAATTGCTCTTGTATAAACTGAGACAGTTGATAGAATAACAGGTCTTACTTTAGCATGCATTTTTCTGAAGGTTATGAAGTCTGAAACTCAGCGTCTGTCATTATTTAGTGACTTAATTCCTAAATGATTTCCCAGAAAACCACAAATTTTATGAGGAACAAACCAAAAATAAGAAGCAGAAATCTATTCATCCTGTGAAAATCTGGACAGTTGAAAGGTATAGTTCAGCCGGGGCTGTCTTTGAGTTTGCCGCCCTTCCCCCTCATAAAATCATGGTCGAATTGAGCCTCCCCCCTTCCACCATTCCAATGAACCATGACTTGGCTATTTCACCCCATTTACCATAAACACTAATGTGCATATTGCTTTACTTCTATGATGATTTGGACTTCATTTGAACGTTTTATTTTGCATTTTACAGCACAAACACTAAGACATCTGCTAAACAAAGCAATGCAGTCTCACAATGAAAACACACTTAGCATTAAAACTTCTCTGCCCTTGAAACTCACATTCATTGAAACAGCATTGAAACCCACATTCAAAGAAAATACATTTTGCCAGTGGCAGATAAAGATTAACTTTGGGCTGTTTTCAAATCATAGGTCCCTTGCACATGACACATACATGTGCTCTTTGATACACGTTCCTGATTGTACTAACTTATATTCCTTGTACAATACAGTACAGTTGTTAGAGGGCGTTTTAAATTTGTTTTGAACATTTTTCCAGTAAACAATGAAACAAAACGTATGCACCAATAATGACAAAACTGCCCAATTCAGAACATTTTTCCAGTAAACAATGAAACAAAATGCATGCACCAATAATGACAAAACTGCCCAGGTCAGAACATTTCCATCATAAAAGTATGCTCAAACTTCTACAGTCCACCATTATCAGTAAATATGCACAATCGCTGAAGAAGTAAAAGTCATCTAAATAATTCCACATTAAAGAAATCTGTAACTAATGAAGAGGTTGCTGCTAGCAAACACCTTTATATTTCATTGTTATATCTACAAAAAGAGTGCCTGTTGCCCTTGAGGAATAAATTGTCTATGTTGCATTAAAAAATGATAAGCTAGTAATATTGCAATAGGGAATGGATGGCAAAGTGATAACAGGTTCATAGTTAATAGGTATCTTTGCCAAAAAGGACTGCAGCATACAACCCCTTTACAACACAGTACAGTATCAGCAATGCATCTACCTACTGTGGGAGTAGAACCCAGAGCCTTCTGCATCAAAGCCAAGTACACTACCTGTTGTTCTATTAAAAATGCAAGCAGATTCAGCATAAGCAGCAATAAACTTTTGTTCCCCTGCAGCTCTCAGCTTCTTGTAAAATCTACTTGCCACTCAGCTGTATCTCTGAACTTTGAAGCACAAGAAATCTGGAAAAAGCCAAAATGTATTGGTGGGGGGGGCAAAAGCCCAAAAAACAGGGATACATTTCAAACATTGCTTGTATAATGCTGAAAAGTTGCTAGAATAAAATGCTGTGCTACCACCATGCATTTCATTGCCAAGTATTGAATCCAGGACCCTGTGCAAAACAGTCAGAGCAACATACCACTATACCAGATCATCTGTTTTATGAAAGAGAGGAAGACTGAAACTTAAATGGCTACCATTTAGTGAATTCAGTTCTCACCATAGCTGTCAACCTCTTAGCACAAAACACCTGAACAAAGCTAATAATGGGGGAATACAGCCCCCAAGCATATTCAGTGAATTCAGTTCTCACAATAGCTCTCAACCTGTTAGCAAAAAACACGTAGACAAGACAAAGCCAGTAATGGGGGAATACAGCCCCCAAACATATTCAGTGAATTCAGTTCTCACCATAGCTCTCAACCTTAGCACAAAAAAAACTGGACGAAACCAATAATGGGTGAATACATTCCCAAAAATAGGGACAAATTTCAAATTTCAATCTTATAAACTTCGAAAATTGCTAGAATAAAAAGATTTTGTGTTACCATGTACTTTCTGAAGAATATGAAGTCTGAAATTCAAATGTTTGTCATTTTTATTTAACATTTGTTAACCAGGAAAGTCTGACTTGGAACAAAAGCCAATTTTCAGCAGAGGCCCACGGAGAAACACTCCAGACACATGTCTTTGTAAGATGGGAGGACACCAGAGCAAACCCATGGAGGACATGTAGATTCCACAGCCAAGAATCAAACCAGAGAACCTGTAGCTGTCAGGCAACAATGCTACCAGTGCACCACTGCACCACTGACTGTGTCAAGAAACAAAAATACAGAAACCATACATTTTATGAGCAACAGAACAAATATGAGGAAAAAATCTGCAAATTTTTGACAAATAGTAGTGGGAAGGGAATTCAGGCTCTTGCCACTTGGGCCCATGGTACAGGGTTCAAGCCTTATTCTCTACCCACCACCATGTAGCAACTGGGGCATTTTACTTACACACACACATTCTGTCCTCCATAGCGATCCTCTTCAGCAGCTCAGCTAAGTCCTCCATCTGTCTCTGCTCTCCATAATGGCCAAGTCCTCTGTAGCGATCACCTGTCTCTGTCCTTCATAACAGCCCACGCATTCTGTTGGGTCTCCCGCGAGACGTGAGTAGGCTGGAGCATCCTGCTGGTGGGTCCCTGCGAGACTTGAGTAGGATGGAGCCTCCAGCCAATGCAGTCCGGTGACCTGGGAGCCGTTACCACACAGACCTCAGGGCTGGAAGGGCAGAGTTTCCTGCCTTCCCTATCCGGACTGCCTAACAGAGAAGTCTGGAGTTCAAGAATGAGCACTCATGCATGCATGGAGTTCTAGTCTGCCTAACACAGCAGTCAGAACTACGCACGCATGCGTGGAGTCCGGGACTACTCGTGAAAGATTTTTAATTTTATTTTTTATGTGGGGGGAATTTATTGTATTAATTTTACAGGTGGGGGGCTGCAGTCCTGCAGTCCTATAGCACGAGCCACCCCTGGTGTTTTTTCTTTACCTTTTCTTGTCAATTTTATTTTGAGTTCTCTAATTGTCTTCTTTACTGGCATCCAGGCAGTGTACTTACTTGCCAGCAAATTAATTTTACTCAAAAAGTCAGTTTCATTGGCTTTCTTTTCCCAGTTTTTGTTTTCACACTGGGAAAGTTCAAATTCTGCTACTGATCATTGTACAGCCATCTCTGAAGTCCTGTTCTTCACACCTTATTTTCCACAATACCCAGATTTTAACAAATACTATTTTATCCCATTTATCAATTTCCTTCTTCCTTTTTCATATTTACCATAGAATATCATTTTCCATGTTAATTTCCTTGAAACCTTGCCAACTATATTCATTTTTAAACTTTTCCCAAAAGACTAATTAATGTTACATGCTACAAGACAATGGACTGGATTCAATAAAGCCTACACTGCTCACTAAAACCATGTGCATGTTGCAATGCACACATCATAGCGTGATGATCTGTATTCAGTAAGTAGCTGTACAGACTATGTAGAGCCGCACAAACTTGGTAATCACTGTGACATGCTAATTAAAGCATAAGCAGCTGAACTGAATGATAATCAACCGATCCAAGATGGAGGAGCTATTCAACAAGCTATAAAACAATTGTGTAGACTCAGTGCAGCTTTTGCCTGTGAATTCCAAAACTTATTGGAATACAGTTATTGAAGCTACTCTACACCAAGACAATGTTAGGGGCTGCTGTTTCTCTTGTGTATTTGTATGTACAACAGGCCTAAGTTTATGGTGCTGCTGCTGCTAATAGACTTCAGCCAAGAGGTGGAAGGGTGCTTAGACCCTGTTTAACTTTTCTTGGTCTGCATGAGGTAGAAATTGTAGAGTGCTGCAGAGTGAGTAGAGACACACATACAGAAACTCTGCAACTCTGTCATCCTCAACAGAGAACAAGGGCAAACCAAGGGAACCAATACCTATGGAGACTAAGGTACATGTAGCCCTTACAATATTAGCTACGGGAACCTTTCAGAGAGCAA
Organism: Protopterus annectens; assembly: GCF_019279795.1. Classification (NCBI taxonomy): domain Eukaryota; kingdom Metazoa; phylum Chordata; order Ceratodontiformes; family Protopteridae; genus Protopterus; species Protopterus annectens. The sequence continues at coordinate 829,906,148 of NC_056734.1, forward strand.
CAGGGGATATGCTGGGGGAGTCACACGCATCAGCATCCAGGATCCTATATCAGTTCCTGAATGCTATGCTACAACATGCATTTGACTACATACATTTTCCCTGTACACCTGAGGACAGAGATACAACTATGCATTATTTCTACCCTGTAGTATACTACCCTGAAGTCTTGGGTGCTATAGACTGCACACACGTTGAAATCATAGAACAACCCAGAGAACAGGGAAGGGTGTACATAAACAGAAAGAGCTTCCACTCTATTAACTGCCAGGTTGTCTGTATCACTAAGAGAACCATCTTGAATGTGTGTCATAGCACCTCAGGCAGTTACCATAATTCTCATATCTGGCACAACTCTCAACTCTGTCAGAGGTTTTCTAGGGGGGAAATCCCACAGGGTCATTTAATGGGAGGATCCAAGTTATGCACTCAGCCGTAGTTGATGACACCCATCAGAAATGCACACCCACACAGCGAAGACAGAATGCTATAATGAACCACATGCTCAAACAAGAAATATCATAGAGTGTGTGTATTGGCTGCTGAAGTCATAGTTCTGATGCCTAGATTCATCTGGGGGGAGCCATACTCCCCATACTTGTGCTAAAATTTTCACTGTCTGTTCCGTCCTTCACAATATTATTCTGAGAAAACAGCTTCAGCAGGAACATCAAGGGGAAGGAGCACACATCCCACTTCCACTGGCAAGGTCACCACAGCCACATGCAGGTGAGGAGTCATAGGGGGATCCACCAGCCACTGTGGGTGATGGTAGATGTAGGCATGCACAATATGCCCTTGCCCTGGTCAAACTCAATGGATAGCACACACGCTTACCATCTAAGGGGGTAAATCCTTCATCCTATGCACATACATACAGTAACATTGATGTCAGGCAATGCTCAAAACCTTTACTTACCCATGTAATGGCTGTATGCTGCTAGCAATAACACAGAGTCAGCCACAAATTAAAACTCTTCTAACTGCTGGACTATCAAGGTAAGTGTTGAGCCTGGAATAGGAAAATGAATGGCTAACACAAATGAATGGAATATCTTTGGATACTGTTACTTGCTAATGCAACTAAGTAGAAGGTGGGTGATTTTTACAGCAATGATATCAATATGTGGCAGCACTGACTTATGTTAATAGGTGTGTTCTCTATCAACTAATAGTCTTCATGCATCAATGATTCACACTTTACAAAACCTGTAAGAAAGCAGTACAATTTCCAAAAGAGTGTCACTAAACAGATATACTAAGCACTAAGTCAGCTATGTACCCTGAGCATCAGACAAACGACTTATAAATCCCTGAATCCAAAAGATAAAAATTCAAGTATATGGCACAGTTATCATCATCTGCACAAGGTGCTGCCTGGGGGGGGGGGGCAGGAAGCCAAGGCTGACACAAAAGGTAGTGAGTGCATGTGAGTCAGAAAGACAGGCAGGCAGAAATTTTGAGAAATTATCAAATGGCCATTGAGACAGAACTTGTTTGACCAACATGGGTTTGAGTTGTTCTAATTTATTATTAAATGGAATAATAACATGATTACTAGTTTGATCACTGAGGCAGAAAAGCTTAATGATTTAATTCAAAAGGATTTGATATTTGAACTACATAGTTCTACTTTTTTACTGTATTTTCTAGAAATGATAAAAAATGTGACATAAACTTCAGAAGGAAGTGGAAAAAGTTACAAAGGGATATGGAACAATATAATAATAATAAAGTAGTATATCCCAATCAGAGAGCCACTAACTTTCATTTTAATGAAGGAAATGTTAGGGACAATAGGGATTATGTTTTCCTACATGACCCCAGGGATGGGGAAAAAGGGCGTCACACTAATAGAGAGGAACACATTAATTCCACTATTGAGGTAGATCAGACTACTATTAACCAGGATTTTTCACCACTCTGGAGATCAGAAAGACTGGCCAATTGACAAACATAGGTCAGGGACACGAGGCACACCAATTGGTACCCCAGTGGGTGGTGCAAGTCCCCATGGAACACAAGAAGTACAAGGGTAAATACAGGAAAATGTTAGAGAAATTCAGGTTAATTATGAAGGAATACTCTTAACTAAAAATGTTTTTAATATTTTCAACTACAGTCACTTGGTCATTACATCCAAAGATTTTTCTCTTGTAGAAAATATTTTAAAGTCATACCAGCCAAGAAAGCAAATATTGCTGACATCATTCTTGAATTTAAGTTATTTAAGTTATACGTTAGAAAACTGAATCTGTTCCTATTTTTGGCAAGCAGGAAGGAACAAGAGACCATACAATTAATGATCAGAAATTTAGGAAAAAGAGTGTTTTAACCCCTCTACCCACTCTATGCTGGTTGCTTTTGAAAAATGAGTTACAGAGGATATTTACTAGTTATATAAAAATCATAATTACAAAAGAAACTACAATTTAAATAGTAAAAAAAGTTGATTTATTAAAAGCTCTGAGTAAGGACACATCTATTACAACTATGAATCCTGACAAGGGAGGGGGTGCAGTGATTTGTCACACTACTGACTATATTAACACTATGTCTAATATTTTACATAATTCAGATTTTATGTTACTGTCTGGAATAAAGTCAATATAGCCTACAGAAATTTAGATATTTTCTTAGAGGAACTTATTTTGATAATAAAATCACTTTGTATTTATTTAATTTTTCTAAAGTAGATAGTGTCTACATCCCTACCACATTTGAGATTCCCAAATTTCACAAAGATGTAGTTAATCCTCCATACAGACCCATTGTTTCTGCTAGCAGTTCCAAAACCCACCCATTAGGTGTATGTGTAGACAAAACTTTCAAACCCATTTATGGTCAAGAACTACACCTATTGAAAGACTTGTGGGATTTTTTAAGGAGGTGAACACTAAACACTTGGGAGAAGACTGTTGTTTTTTTTTTTTTTAACTATTGATGCTGCAGACCTTTTTAATTCTATTAGGGACTATCACTTTTCCTGGATACCTTAATTGAAAGTGAATTTTTATCTGCAGAGAATAGTAGAGTCTTACTGAACATGATAGATTTAGTGCTCAACAATAATTTCATTTATTTTGAGGGTGAACTTTTCAAACAAATTAAAAGAGTAGTAGTGGGAGCTTTATGTGCTCCAATCTATGCCAGTGCAATATTACTGACTTGGGAAAAAGAATAAGATTTTTCTTCTGACTATTTTAAATACATTAAATTATATTTAATATATCTGGACGATATCTTCATTTTATGGTCAGGAACAGAAGACTTGGTAGAAAAATTTATTGATTTTCTGCACCAATCTATCGCTTTTTTATCTTTTACCTACACATACAACAAAAGGTTTATTGATTATTTAGATGTACATATTGGACAAACAGGGGGTTGCTTCAAAACAAAGATTTTTAGGAAACCAACTTTCAGTAATTCATACCTGCACTACACCATCTGATACCCCTTTGCTTTTAAGAAAAACTTAGAGGGCAGTGTATAAGTGTAGCAAGAATGACTTCAAGTAGAAGTGATTTGGATGGAGAAATGAACTTACTGAAATCAATGTTTATGGACAGAGGATACCCAGAACCAATGCTACAAGAAATTATTAGTGAGATGATGAAGTCATGGGGGACTAAATTCACACCCCAGCACCACAGCAGGAAACTAGTTTTGATAGGGTTTGTATAGTAGCCTAGAATGAATTATCAGGGGATATTAAGAACATAATGGTTAATTGGAAACTTTTGAAGGGTAGTAATGAGGTGGTTATAACTGTAGCTAATGAACACCAGTTTATTTACAAGGCTCTTTTTAATTTAAAAAAAACTATAGAAGGGAACCAATACAAAAAAGGAGGTAAATGGCAATATAGGAGCAAAAAAAGTGTGGTGCTTGCAAGCAATGTCCTTGGATTAATGAACAGAATATTAGTGTTTAAATCAACAGTTTAAATTCCCCTATTACATTTGTGAAAGGTAACTGTGGATTCAGTGGTATTGTGTACTTGGCAAAATGTTCAGGATGTGATTGACTCCATGTAGGTAAAGCTGAGAAGGCATTACGAAAAAGAATGTATAAACATAATTATGACATCAGCAAAGGGAACCTCAACAGCACCCTTTCTAGGCATGTGGAAAGTTGCGATAAGTACAGAAGATTTTTGTTTGGTATACTGGAAGTAGTGAAAAAAGATCCGGGGTGGGTCATTGGGAACATTTTTTAGAATATAGGAAAGTAATGTGGCAAATTAGGCCAAATGCAGTAACGTCACTTGTCATAAACAATAGTATTGCTTTTAGCCTGTACTCAAGCTTAAAGCTATGAAATTATAAGGGCTGGAACTATTTTTAATTTACTCATTTTTTATTCATTTTTTAATTCATGTACTCTTTCAACTGTACCTCTTAAATGTCTTGTATTCCCACAGTTTAGATGAGGGTAACAACATTTTTGTACTGGATTATTTATTCTTGAATTTATTTATTCTTCCAATTTTGTACCTCTTAAATGTGTGTATGTCTATAGTTTAGATGAGGGAAATAACAACATTGTTACACTGGATTATTTTAGCAGCCTTACGGTATTCAAACAGTGGTTTGCACAAATCACTACAATTGAAATATTTTGTATGTTTATGGTTTAAACGTGGGAAAAAATAGTTTTATGATCATATAATGTTAGCAATTTTAGTAGTTTTAAGGTATTTTAATAGTTTGTACAAAGTATTACAATTGAACTATTTTTCAGTTTAGAACGTTACACATTGTACTATCTTTTTATTTTTTAATTCTTTAATTGGATTCAATTAACTTAGGGGATACTGGGTTATAAAGGAAGAGGAACTGATGTTAGAGTATTCTGACAAAGTCCTTGGGTAGGACAAAAGTGCTTAACCCAACTGTTATTTTTTATTTTTAACTTCATTAAAGTTTTTTCTATTTGTTTTTGGATATTTATTTCACTAGGACCTACATCATTTTGTGCTCTCCATTGCATTGTGATTTTTCTGTAGAGATCTAAGTATGTCACATGGTTCACTTTTTATTTTGAGACTTGCCCTCTTTTCCACTGCTCTTGTCGAGTTTTTATCAGGTTGACAGTGGAGAGTAGGCCTCCTCTGAGCATCCCTAACAACCATCCTATGTGGCACCTTGCCTACACTTTGGCTACAGCAAGAGTCAACTGGCACTGAAGCTGCAGTAACCACACTAACCTGATCAAGTGTGTCATCCTCCACCTGTCCAATATCTATGTGTAGACCTACTGGCTGTGTCTGATGAAAATGCAGGGGATGGTTGCATGTCAACCTCAGTGTCAGATTCAACCTTTGCACCCCCGTCTGTGCCTCTGTTTGACCACCAACATCATCAGAGTCTGTCGATACTCTGACAGCATGTGGTAGAAGTCCTACGCTTCCACTGTCAGGATCACCTGTGATAAAAAACAACAAACACAGGAATGAAATTAATACCCACACTAAAATTTAATATTATGATAACAAATTAACACTGTTGCCACTATCACAGATGGTACAGCAATACATACACTCATGACAACCACCTCACACATGCGGATAAATACATATTTCTCGCAAATGGTCATCAATAATCAAATCAAAATGTTTGCCTTACCATGTGCAGATGAATCCACACTTGCTAGGGATGATGGTCCTAGAAGAACTGAAGCAAGGTAAGGACACAATCAGTATAATTGCAAAAACACAGGGGGAGAATGAATATGCATTATTTAATTTTTTTAACTGAAACTCGGTTGACACATCCACCCAAAGCCCATGTGTAATGAACAAAAATGTGGCATTAGCTATATCAATTTATCAATAGGGTCATCCAAAACAAACAAACAAAAAAAAAACACATTAACTATCACTTATAGTATTTTACTATACAAGCAAATCTTACAAATTGACATATATAAGCTTACCTGGTAGCTCCTCCTGGTACACTGGTCCTCCCGGAGACATCAGCACCAACATCAATCACATGTTGTTAGGCAGTTTCCACTGAGCTCTCTGGATCTCTGACACTGGATAAGAACTCTTCATTGGTGTCAGTGGTGGCTCTGTAACAGCTCCCCCCCCCCCATAACCAGATGTTCACGTGTAACTGCAGCTCTTCTCCTCCGGGTTGATGAAATCATATTTGTGTCCCTATGATGCACCTGATAATAAGTCCTGGTGCAGCCCCCTACAGCAATTACTTCATTGGCTTTCTGGTTACAAATCGGCATTCTGGCAGCCATATCTCCATGTCTTTTCTCAAGTATAAAGGCTTCATGCCACCTGAATGCCTGCACTATGACATAATTTTTTGAGTCAGTGAAAGGGGGTTTATGTGGATTTGTATGCTTGGGTGCCACAATCCTATATAACATAAAGCATAGAAGGATAAAACACATAAATGTCGCATAATGAAATTCCTGCTTATATAGACACATGCATATTATATTTTCAACATTAACCACTGGAAACACATGGTTCAGTTGTTAAAATGTAAGGTTATGTGGTTATACCATATCACACTCACACATAAACCAATGTCTGATCCAAAACAAGGAGTACCAATGGAGTAATGTATTGTTTACCATGGAAAGAATGGAAGGACTACACAATTTCAAGGGCAAACCTCTTGAAACAGAACGTTTGTTGTGGCAACACACAAATAGTACTTTGCTCCCCCACCCCCAAAACAACAGACAAATGACAGATTGTACAAACAAAGGAATATCACATAATTAAATTGTTAGAAATGCTTTCAACTCAACTCTCACAAAATAGGGATACACATTTTAAACAGAAAAGTCAATTTTATATGATTGGCAGTCACCTCCCACTGTGCCCAGTACTCCCCTGGAGGTGTCTATGGGCCATCTTAGAAGGCTACTACCTCCTGCACCATTAACAATATAGCACATTACATTTCCCTGAAACAGCATAAGAACAGTGTAAGATAAACAGTTGTAACTTGTGATGAAAGTTAATAATGGCTCTTTATCTGAGAAAGTAAAATACCTACCAAAAATGCCTACACTAACAGTGAACTATAAAAAGTGCATACAGATACAGTTCCATTTTCTAATACATATATATAAACATTTTATCTTTGTAACAAGTTAAAAAATCTAGCATGTACTTGAAAAATACAATCATGCCTTAGCAAGATCAGAAGCCTTCTGTGCAGATAAATAAAAATTAATAGCAATCTCATTCTGTGTTCTCTACATATACAACTCTTCTCACCGTCAAGTTCCTTAGCTACACAGTTACCTTTTTAAAGTGCAGTTTCAGGCCTCTGAGCACTGTGAAGATGCAAATGAGTTGTGAACCAATTCGAATTGCTGAATCCCAAATATTTGACTTCATGTACCAGGTGTAAACACAGTGTAGGCACTACATCAGTGTTAGTTAATAATGGACTGCAACTGAGAATGATTAGTGTGAAGGAGAAGGAAGACACAACAGCAATTCAAACTACTTTACCTCCAGTGGCTGTGTCACCCAGGATACACTTAAAAAGTGTAGAAGTAACTGTCGCAAGCTTTTAAGTAGAGATGAACAGCACGCATTCCTCATTTAGTTCACTAATAGCCAAACTCTACTCCCTTTGCTGAAAACTATATTTTACTGTCATGTAACCTTATCATACATTTTAATGACAGTGATACAAAATGCCCAATAGCCTGCATGTGTGGGAGTACAGCACAGATAAGAGAAGAATGAACACAGTACAAAGTGAAGACAGAGCTGCATTGTTAAAACAAAATTCATAAATGGTTCTGTGATCACACATTGCACTAAATATTGTACAAACAACTGACATTGTACAAGTGTATATGCCTTGTTAATACTGTGGAGGAAATGCGATTTGCTTCTGTACACAATGATTTGCATTGCTGCTGCAAAGTTGTTTATGTGGCAAACAGAGATAATTTGTAGTTTTATTAGTCTGACAGTTCAAATCCAGACTTGTGTAAAAATATCCAGACTTGTGTAAAAATCTGTAAGGTGTGTTAAAAACACTTTGCAATGTTGCTTATGCTCCTTTTTATTATCATTATTATTATTTGTGTGACACAAGGCTTAATGCAAATACAGTGAAACGGTGAAATAAAATTAAAATTAATAGAAGTTGGTTATATGATTAAGACAGCATAAATTAAAGTTGTGAATTAAGTGTGTGAGTAGCATACCTGGTAAACATGGTGACTCATACAGCACATAGTACATTCATCTTTTAGTGATGAAAACTTATAAACAGTTTTTTACACTATTGATACATGTTGAGCTTTGTTAATCTTGTTTCCACATTGCTCAACTCTGTGCAAACACGGTGTAATGGCCAAGACAACAAGCACACATTGTCAGTTTCATAAAAGATACACTGTTGCATCTTTTGCCTTCCATTGAGCAAATATGTTAAGTGGCTCCGCCTAGCGGTCAGCAAGATTCCCCAACATCTACAGGTCTAGAACACCTGCAGACAATAGTCAGACAATGTCAGTTTCAAAATGGATACATTGTAACATGTGTAGCCTTCCACTGAGCAAACACGCAACACACATACACAGTAATGAATGTGAAACTATATATCTGCTGCCTTCCTCTTCCTGTGGCAGCAGGTGTAAGTTAAGGGCTACAATGCAGGTGGGCCAGGGTTTTAATCCAGCAAACTCAAAAGTTTTATTTATGCTGTTCCACTTTACTTTAAAGAAAAAATTCACAACAGATAAATAATGACACATATAAATAACTATGTATAGCAGGTGCACTGAGCATACACAGGATATCATATATATTAAAAGTCTGTGTGTATCAGTTCAATTATGGTTCTACAATTACACATTTAAGTTCTGAATTTCATGTCACACATACGTTCGGCTTTGTTAAGGGCAGATCCTGCCTCTTAAACCTGGTTGATTTCTTTGAAACAGTCACCAAGGCCATTGACGATGGGAAGGTGGTCCACACAGCCTACATGGACCTCGCAAAAGCCTTCGATACAATACAACACTCGGGCATTATAGATAAGCTCACCAGCTTAAATATAAACATCTATGTCACTAGAAGGGTTGCAAACTGGCTCAAGGACAGAACCCACATGGTTAGAATTGCTGGAGCCATGTCAGATTCCAAACCAGTTACAAGTGGCGTCCCACAAGGCTCAGTCCTGGGACCTCTCTTGTTCGGTATATATTTCTTGGAGGTACAGGCCAACATGGAAGGACTGTGGCTGACCAAGTTCACAGATGACTGCAAACTGGGCGCCATAATCGACTCTCCAGCCAACACAAGCATCCTCCAAAAGGGCCTCACAGAAACAGACAACTGGTGCCAGAGCCATGGCCTCAAGCTAAATGCCAAAAAGTGTATAGTCATCCCCTTTGGCAAAAACAAAGTGCCCACAAATTACCACATAGGTGGTAATCCATTAAGTACAGAAGAAGTAATTAGGGACCTGGGGACCCAAGTTGATAGAAATCTCTCATTTGACAACCACGTGGCCAAAGTGGTTAGAAAAACATTTTATATAGCCCACCTAATCATGAAGGGATTCACATCTAGATCAGGGGAGGTCATTGTGCCTCTTTACTCATCACTCATCAGGCCCATAGTTGAGTACAGTGCCCCTTTTGGGATGTACCTTACCAGACACCTGCAGCAACTGGAAAGACCCCAAAAGTACTTCACCAAGAGGATCAAAGGGCTCAAACAGATGCCATATGCTGCCCAGTTAAAGAAACTCCAGCTCTACTCAGTGGCATACCGCCTGCTCAGAGGCGATCTGTGCCTGACGTATAAAGCCATGTCCAACCCAGAATTAATGGACATGCTGCACCTCGGAAAATCCAAATCCCATCGAACTACACGCTCGAGAGACTTGAACCTCAGCACTGAAATAAATAGGACATGCTGGAGGGACAGATTCATAACCTAGAGGCTCCCTTCACTCTGGAATAAAATCCCAGTCCAGGTTAGGCAGAGTCCCTCAATGACTCTCTTCAAGAGGAATCTTGATGAGTGGATGGGAGATCGTAGGTTTACCCCGGGTATCACTTCTGTGTCACTGTTAGACAGAGGCACAGTATACTAACCTCGAAAAAGGGCATAGCAAAATTGATTTAAAATGGGTGGCAAAAGCCAAGCACACTCTGGCTAGGCTTATAAATGCCCTAGGGCAGATAGCCTAGTATGAACCTATGAACCTATGTGCATCTATAACTAATCAGCATGTCTGACAAACAATGTCGCAGTTGCAATAAGCGTTCTGCACAGTAATGACTGTAAAAAAGTACACCTGTTGACAAGCCTTCCCTGTGGCAACTGCTATAAGTTAATGACCACAATACAGGAGAGCCACAGATCTAATCTAGCACACTCCAAATTTTTTACTGCTTATCCACTCAAGTTTAAAATCTAAAGAACAATGCAAAGATAATTATAAATAATAACTATGTATAGCACTGGAGATCATATGAGTTATATGTGTGACAGAGTAGAGTCACAATTATCTTTCTGTACTGAAAAGTGTGTTTTCTGCTATGGGATGGACTTTATAATTCAATGATAATGAGACACACATGAATATATAAATCAGGAACTTGTCAGGTCATATTCATACATGGTTATCTACTCACTCTTTCATGTGTCCATATAATTGAGCATGTCTGACAAGCACTTTTTCTGTGGCAAGGATGAAAAAACACCTATGTGGAAGAATATGTTTAATCTATTTTACATAGGTTCGAATCCCACATTGTACTTATTACTTTCATCAGTGTGTAAAGCCACACAAAAAATGTGTCAGTCCATAAAATTTAAACACTCAATACATGTCTGCAAAGTTAAACCAACTAAGAGGTACAGCAGCAACCAACCGATAAACTAATGGCAACTGTCAAATTACCCTTTCTATTTCATAAACTGCATTTCTCTCTGTTTGTTGCTCTATGCTTAACATCATGCAAACACGGTTTGTATCACTGTGTGGATTTGCACACTAGCCTTAAATGCGATAACACAAATTGGTGGGGAAAACAATTTAACTGTTGCTGTATGACCTGTACAGGCATGGCAGGAGCAAGAAAAGAAGGTGCCCAATTTAGGACTCAAAGAAGAGGTGTAGAGGAGTCCAGAATCTTCACCGGACTCATTGTAAAGCACAACAGTCATAGGCTACTGCAGGGGGTTTATACCAGGTCTCAGTATAAATCAGTGGCTTGGAATAGTTTTGCCAAGGCTGTCTCCAGTGCAACTGGCATTCCACACAATGACCTAAAAAGGCACAAGCAGGCACAACTCAACCAGTGGCTAGATGAGCTAAGGACAGCTGACATCTCAGAGTTGTGTAAGTATACAGATGAAGGTGCTTTAAATTATATAGATAGCTGGATATATCACAACACTCTACTCTTTTTATTTCCTTTGTATTTTACAGCAGCCCAAAATATTGCAGTGAACAGGGAAGCCCATGCTGAATATTTGGAAGGATTAAGAGAAGCAAGAGGTATGTATGAAACACAAATTATTATTTTATCAGAAGTATTGCACTTCTTTACATTAGTAGCAAATTAAGCATGCATATCTTAACTGTAAAATCAGGCATGCATGCTTCATTCTGTAGCTCAAGGCACTTGTAGTAATCAAGTGAAATAGTGTATTCAGATGTTGTAGGTCCAAATCCCACAGGTAACGAATATATTGTAAAATAATTTAAAAATAAATTAGATAATAATTTTAACTAAACTGGCATAAATGCCATGCTGTTAACTTAATTTGTAAGGAGAAGATGTTTGCTTAAATGTTTGGGAAAACAAAACATCAAGCACTCTCACAGCAAGCTGAGGAAGGGGACTGCAATGACAGTTCTAAGCATGAGGACTAGATTAAAACTGTCCCCATGCTTGACGGCCATGGGCTTCCAATGTCCACTTTCTACCCCCAATCATGGTGTCCCCCAACTTTTTGTGTATCTCACCAGACCCATCTCTGTCTTGTTTGTCCTGTTTGTCTGCAACCACTTTTTCACCTACCCTGCTTACGTGACCTTGAGATACCTACATCCCCTACCCAACATTCCTGTCTTATGGAAATAAAAAAAAATGGGCACCTATCCCACATAAAAAAAAAATCATACCATACATAGCTCTCCACTTTGCACACGTGTCTTCTCAACACACTTGATTTGGTTCAATTGGCTATACAACATTACTGCATTGCTGTCACCCATTGTTGTTGAGACTACAGTCTCAATTCATCCAATATTCTATCCATGTTCATTTTACAGTGCTGGAGAAGTGGATAGCTATGGTTCTTTCCTAATTCCCTCCTGCACATTTCTGTATTGCTTTCCCTTTGTTTTTCCCCCTGCTTCACCCCATTTCACCACTTTCCTATCTAACCCATTTTCACACCTTTAATCTCATCAAAAATAGAATCACACACCACACACATAAATAATAAATCCCTAATGAAGCCCTTCACTTTTTGTCAACTGCATTTGTATGGAGTCTGGCATCTGGCACCAATGCCGAGCGACAGTGAATGGCTCTTGACATCCCATGGCATGATGCAGTTACCTCCAATCAATGCTGCTTAAACTCACATCTCTAAAGAAACACACAGTTAAAGCAAAATAAAGGCATTCAGTTTAAATATTTCCTATAATATTTATTTAGACTGATGAATGTATCAGTATGCAAATACATATGTGTATTGCTGACATAAATCATGTAGTGTTCCTTTTTATACATTACTTCACTGTAGTCATTCTCTCTCACATTTTCAAATATTATCACATGCAATTATTTAGTTACATCCTAAATACACATGTTCAAAAATTAGATTGAGCTGGATCCGAACCCTCTATCATCTATGTGAGAAATAAGAGCTCACTGCTGTTATACTTGCTGCAACAGAGACAGCTAGGTAGCAGGTGTTTTTAATATACTCAGTACTGGCCAAAGTGATAACTGCCTCTCCACTAAGCATGTTTGTGAGGAGGAAGTTGAACCAATAAAAGTATTAGTATTTTTTCAATAAAGCAGAGACCCGCCCTTGCTTGTCACTTAACTCTGCACAAATGGGGAAAGCAGTACCAATAGTACTTAATGTCATAACATTTATAACACAACATTTGCAATATAAACTACATTAGGAACACTGTAGTATCTGTCAGCTAGTTCTACCATAACCCATATACATAAGTACTTCTCAAGTTATACCAGTAGTCACTAAATGTGTATCTTGCATGCACACTTTGCCATAGATCATGCAAACCAGTTGCTTGTCAGTGCACTATGGAAAGAGCTGACTGGCATAATTGGTTTGTTTCCTGCCCTGTTGTGCTTCAGCCCATTATAATCCATGTAAAAACACAACCAAAGGAGAGGCACTTGTTACTGACCGAACACATATTTACTCAGACACATGTGTGACCTGCACCCATGCACTTGAAAATGGATATGTCAGTACTAGTTCCCAGATGTCAACTACACTACAGAAATAAATAGCACAACTGCATTGTAACATCATCTAAGCCTTTATACTGACAACACACATTAAGATAGTCTTATACATATATTAATGTGGACATCAATTCTTCACAAATATGAACACATACATACACAGCTGCACCCACGCTGATCACAAAACATGTGTATGTCTGCATGTGACAATAACTGTGTAATGTACACAACATACTGAAAAACAGCTGCATGTGTCCCAGTTCTGCTACAAGCATTTCTGACAGCTTTTTAATCTAGTTTGGGAAGCTGTCTTTTAAAGTATACCTGCATATTGGAAGCACAACAGAAAATACAAAATCCATACTTTGTACACCACTCTTACAACAGGATATGTTACCCATATCATACAATGATGATGACATCATCTATAAAGACCACTATGACAAGGTAAAAACATTCCTCAGGGATGGTACAGTCATTAACTACTGAGTTCTGGGGATGCGAACAAAATACGTACATGTGTGTTAAATTACCACAGCAACTACATTATGTGTGTCTCTATGCACGTGCAAGTGTGTGTGCATAGTCAGATGGACATCAGTCTGTATCATACTATCATCAATTCAGGCAGATGCAGAACTAATATCTGGACAGTCATACACAAAAATCCATTGATGATGTCATCCACTAGAAATTGTCCAGCAGCATAAAAGTCAGATTTGTGCCATGGCACTTGCATTACATATTGATTTCTCTAGCTGTTGTAACTAGTTAGGCAGGGGTTCTAATCTCACTGCAGTCAACCGGTGTGTGTGTGTGTGTGTGTGTGTGTGTGTGTGTGTGTGTGTGTGTGTGTGTGTGTGTGTGTGTGTGTGTGTGTGTAAGCTGAAGAGCATGACTGTGCACCCTACTGTCAGCAATCTAGTGCTATGGAAAACAAATATGCTGACAGTCATACATGCCTACACATTCATTACATACAGGCCTCCCAACACCTTCTCTCAAACATCTAATGATGATAATGTCCACTAGAAATTGTCCAGCAGCAGTGTAAAAGTCAGACTTTGCTGTGTTCTGTAGATAGGTAGGGGTTCTAGTCTCACTGCAGTCTATGTGTGTGTGTGTGTGTGTGTGTGTGTGTGTGTGTGTGTGTGTGTGTGTGTGTGTGTGTGTGTGTGTGTGTTCAGTTAATTCACATTCAAGAAACCATTTTACAGCAGCATGTGAGACATTCAAACTACAATCTTCTCACAAACATACATTGCTGATGTCATCAGCTATAAAGTGTTGTCTGACTATATAAGTTAGATTTGTGCTGTGGTGCTTGCTTTAAGTACTGTATTCTGTAAATAGTTAGGGGTTCTAGTCTCACTGCAGTCAACTCATGAGTGTGTGTGTGTGTTTGTGTTCAGTTAATTCACATTTGGGAGACCATTTTACAACAGCGTTTGGGACACTCCTACTAGCATCTTCTCACAAACATATATTGCTGATGTCATCAGCTATAAACTATTGTCTGACACTACAAAAGCCTGACTTGTGCTATGGCACTTGCATTAAGTACTGTGTTATGTAGATAGATAAGGGTTCTAGTAGCACAGCAGTCAACTTGTGAGTGTATGTGTTTGTTTGTGTTCAGTTAATTCACATTCAAGAGACCATTTTACACCATGTGAGGTACTCCTACTACAGTCTTCTCCTCACAAACATACACTGCTGATGTCATCAGCTATAGAGTGTTCTTTGATACTATAAAAGCCTGACTTGTGCTGTGCTGTGCTGCATGCATTAAACACCGTGTTCTGGAGATAGCTAGGTAGGGGTTCTAGTGTCACTGTGGTCAACTGGTGTGCGTGTTCATTCAAAAATCAGGATGGTTTCAATTTTAGAATGGCATGTGATTCCACAGCTATGTCAGACATCTTCTTGTAATAAACACCAATGATGTCATCCTGTATAAAGTTCACTCTGACATTATTCAACTCAAACTAGTGCTGTGGCAGTAACGTTAAGCAATATGTTCTCCAGGTTTTGTAACTAGATATTTAGGGGTCCTAATCTGACAGCAGGCAACATGAGTGTGTACACATTCAAATAATTTTTGAGACAGTTTTACACAAAGATGTGACTCCACAGCCACATGAGACACTCATCCAAACGTGTTCTTATCAGCATAAAATGATGCTATCATATTCCATAGAATGCAATGTGACAGTGTTAAAGTCAGACATATGTGGTGGTGCTATTGTTATATTGCATGGAATTCAGCTTCTACAGCTGCACTGGTGTAATGCTCAAATCAGACCCAGTCTACTGCTGTGTGTGTATGATCTTTTGAGTTGCTTTTAATTTCAATACCATTTAGGCCATCCTGTACCATACGTCCATGCATCCAACATCCCCTTTTTCCCTCTAACATGACATCATTCCTGCACTGAAGGGGGAGGATGTCCTTTTGTGAAAGATACATACACACATCATTAAGCAGGGTCCTTCCATGACCCTCTGCAAGCCATCTCCAAACCACTCTATGTGTAATTGTGAATTCTGTCATGGGGTGGTGCACATGTCACATATGAAGAGAGGCAATATGTAATGCAATCAAAGAAATACACACATAGCCTTACTATCTTCTGTCATATGTGTGTGTATGTATATATGTATATATATATATATATATATATATATATATATATATATATATATATATAGTGAGTTTGCTTTAAATCTTATAATAATGTCTATGATTTTATGTGATGTTGGCCACTAGCTTATTAATGACTTATGACCCTGTGAACATTTCACATGTCAATGTTGCTATCATCTACATGTGTTATATAGAGGTGTGTGTACAGAAGGTCTACAAGACTGTATTACAATCTGTAATATGAGGCAATGTATCATTACATGTTCCTACTATAATAGCTGTAGCAATATGCCTCTTAAAAAACTGTTGACATGGGATGATACTATGAATAGTGTTGGCCTATTAAGGCATGTGTTTTTGTAGTACAGCAGATAAACATTCTACCCAGTTCTTATTCAACCATCACATTGCCACATGCAGTATGGCATAGGTGTGCATGTGTACACCTACCATCATTAAATGCTCTGTGATATACATCAGTATAATGTCATACTGATAACATGGGCACAAAAGTCTTGTTTCATGCACATACTGTCATGTTGTGGTATACACAAAAATATCACAAGCTTTGATTCAACTGCAACCTTGTAGAATTCATTGTATGTGCAATTATGTTGATATTCACAAGGATTATTGAGGTGGTCAACAACACCATTGTTTGACTATCAGCATTTGTGTCAGTAAATGTTCTGCATGAGCCACAACCAACTCATTTGTAATGTGCTCTTATATGGCATCAGGCCATTCAAACACAGCTTTCCCATGAAACACATATAGGCATATGTTGTGCAATTGATGTAATTATGTGAGACTGATACAGTCATATTACTATGTGAACAGTACCACTGTGTGGCACGTGATGCATAACAAAGGTGGTATTTGGAG
This sequence comes from Protopterus annectens, assembly GCF_019279795.1. NCBI lineage: Eukaryota > Metazoa > Chordata > Ceratodontiformes > Protopteridae > Protopterus > Protopterus annectens. The sequence continues at coordinate 829,923,157 of NC_056734.1, forward strand.
TTGTTGTCACAAATCATTTATTTAAATAAGTGTGAAATGTTAAGGGGGATACACAACTAAGCAGATAGCTGTTTGTAGGTGCCACCAACTATACTCAACTGGAGAAAACAGACTATTTGCTAGCTGACAGTTTGACTCACCCCCCCCCCACATTGCCACTGGCTACAAGCCAAACTATACATGCAAACATTACTCAGTTTTTCTTTTCAGGAGACCATCTCATCTGTGCCCTCTCTAAGACAAAAAACACAGACTCAATGGACCCTGACAACATCCCAGGTTGCCTACAGTGTGACTTAAAACCTGACATAGCAGACACAGTTGGATCCCTACTTACACACAGCCTCCACATAGTCTATGTTTTTGCAGAAGGGGGTACAGCAACAGTCATCCATCTGAACAGGGGGGGAACCATCATCTAATGCATGTGCTTATGGACATCTTTTGAGGCAGACCGATGATTCATCATTGACCTTATCAAAAAGGACACAGGTAATCTCCCAGCTGGGTACCAAACCCATGTTTGATTTGTAGAGTCTACATCATGTCTATTAAATCTGTTTGATGTCTTCTGAAGGTCACCAAGCACATGCATAAGGAAAATACTATCATCCCACATAACTTGACCTGGCCAAGGTATTTGACACAAATCCACACTCACGTAGTACAGAGAAACTGTCTCAAGTGGGCATAAACACCAATGTCACCAAGTGAGTAGACAAATGGATCACATACAGGATACATATTATCAAAGTGTGTGAAGTCACCTCTAGCTAGAATCCAGTGACCAGGTCTGTGCATCAGGATTCTGTACTAGGCCCTTTCCTAGTCAGTGTTTACGTCTAACAAGTCAAAACAATCTTACACATCCTTTGTCTACCCAGCTTTGTGGATGACTGCAAATTGTGAACAATCATTGAATCCAAGAATGGCATTGGTATAATGCAGACAATATTAACACATACAAATGACTGTTGTCAGAGACATGGAGACTCAGTAGATGAACAAAAATCATGATCAGTTCCGTTATGAAAACAAATACACAAGCTAATTACACTATAGACAGTGCACCCTTATAAGCAGACCGGGGTACTTGGGTAGATAATAAGCAGAACTTCCATCAGCATGTGCCCACAGTGGTGACAAATCCTTTGTATGTAGCACAACTCCTGAGTATGGGATGGGCATCCACAACAAAGGACATTTTAGTCCCATTGTTCTTAGCCCTCATCACACCCGTTATTGAGTACAATGCACCCTTTTGCATGTACCTCACCACTCATCTTCCAGGGATGATTTACTCAAGTGTATTACTTTTGTCACAGTGAGCTCCCATATATCTTATCAGCCATACCTAAGTATTCTTTGTGATGCATAACAATTAGGAGTTGACAGTGCAGGACTCACTTCAAGGTGTTATACAAGCTGCATGTGTGATACATGTTCCTGTGATGCACCCAGTAAATACACAGCTCATTGACAACATTGATGGCATGGGTTACATTTTTGCATGTGTAGATGGTGGCATGCAAACCTCTGAACTAGCCAGGATTGCTCATAATGTAAACTACATGTGTAACACTGTCCCTCTTAATACCGCCAAAAAGTCATTTTTGAGGAAGGTGTGCTTGATTATCCTTATAGATTACTGAATAATCATTACAGTTGTACATGTGCATTCATGCAGAATATGTATGTCACAACCACTGATTTTATGACAATGACACAGATTAATGGTGGTATTATTGTGATATTGTCCATGATTGTGTGTGCTTCTGTCTACTGATGTCCATGAGCTTGTTCCTGATTGGCTGAGACCTATGCCTAGATTACATTCATAGTCCAACAATTTATTTTACACATCTTCTCAACATACATATAAACTCCATTGTATATACTGTCCTTGATAAATGTCCTCTCGCGTTAGCACGACAGGGAGCCTATATCACAACCAGTCATCTCCATTGATATGTGACCTTGTGTGACAGTCACATAATATACAATAACTGTGTGATGATATGCCTATTCCCACACAGGAGGTGTAAACAGCAGTAAGTACTGTATTATGTACATATGCAATTATTGTTCATGCTACAACTGCCTTGCCTTTGTGCTGTATGTACTTTAATATGCCCTTATCTGGTGTATATTACCATATATCACTTGTCCTCTTCCCCTTTCTTCATTCCTACCATTCATGTGTGTGGCGCTTTTCAATACATACACTTCCCAAGAATTCTGTATTTATAATGCACTCTATTTACCCTTGATGATTACAACCAAACCATTACTTCAGTATGCATAAACAGGTTTGTACTATATTCTGCACTGCCTATGTTTTGCTATAATGTTTTAAAACTGTATTTATTGCCTTAAATTAAACCCTGATGGTCATTGTGGCTGCCCTCTCAATCATGCAGAACTAGTCTGCCCATAGGTAAACATGTCTGCACGTCTGAAGGCATCTGTGCTGCTTTACATAGTTTCCTGGCCAGCAACAATGTTATTGCTCACAAAGCCACACTTGTATCCACGTAAGCACGATGTGCAGCATGCACATGCAATTAACGCTGCTTCTCAAACTGCAAACAAATAAACTCCATGTAGAATTTGTGCTAAGCCTATACAGAGTTTATTGAATCCTTGAGAATGTTTTGCAGTTCAATCTATCTTGCAATCATAACACATTAGTTCTTCTACTGGCTTTATATTTCATATTTCCCTTAACAGATAACTTGTTTAACAAAATTCTCCACAAAAAAAATTCACAGCTTCATAAAAATCTGCAAACCTTTTCCTTCTTTACTTTATTGCATTTCCAGCATCATCTGCTAAATCATACCAATTATTCCTTTTCTCACTACATTCAATTCCCATAGCTTTACTTTATTTACATTTGCCTTTCCTCCCATAATCTCTTTTTCCTACCTTCCTTCCCTTTCTTCCCATAATCTCTTTTTCCTACCTTCCTTCCCTTTTTACTTGTTTACAAAGCTGTTCATACCCCTCATATAACAATTTTACCATCATTTTAGTCTCCCTGTTTTTCACACTAATAACTCAAACCCAGGTACATTCATGCTTAACAAATAGGGCTTCTTTAATGTCAGTGTCTATTGTTTCTATGTATAAATGTACATAGATGCTATAGTTTTAGGTTAGTTAAAGCTAATTGTGTAGTTTTATTGGTTATATGGATTTATTGAGCATTTTGTTTTACTTACAAATAAACTACTATGTCACATACTATTCTACTTTTTTTTTTTGGTTGTGCTATATGATAAAATCTTTTTAATAAAATGCATTTTGAAAAAAAAAAATGACTTTTCATACTTAAACCCCTACTGTTAACAAGCTACAAAGTGGGAAAACTCTCTTTCCCCCCTACTCCGCATTTCCGTGGGTGTACCCCAAGGTTCTATTCTTGGTCTACTTCTCTTCATCATATTCACAAACAAACTCAATACAGCAACCCAACATGCCTCCATAGTACAGTATGCGGATGATGCTACCCTTATCTGCTCTGCCCCCTCACCTCAAGAACTCCAACTAAAAATGCAGTCTTCTTTCAGGACATTGAAATTTACCTCTCCCAACACCAACTCATTTTAAATCCCAGCAAAACCAAAATCATACTTTTTAGTACCAAAAAAACCCAAGACTTCCCAGGTCCCACTATCAATCACCTCTGCAAACGGTACCAAAATTGCCCCCACTAACCTCACAAAACTTTTAGGTGTCACCACAGACAACAACCTCAGATTTGACATACATATTGCCCAAACCATCATAAAAGTACACATCAAACTAGGTACCCTATACAGAGCCAAACCATTCCTAACTCCCAAAGACAGGCTAGCCACTGCTCACACACACCTCCTATCTACCCTTCTCTATGGCACTCTCATATTTACTAACCCTCATAAATCTGACCTCAACAATCTAGAATCTTGTTACCATAAAATTGTTAAATTTGCCACTAATCACCCACACAGATCCCACCACTGCTCAGCTCTTTCAACATTAAACTGGCTAGAGCTCCCCAACCTTCTATTTCTCAATCAACTATCATTAGCCCACAAGATAATCTACCACACCAACAACTGCCCTGCCATCTCCTCTTTAGTTCAACATAATGCTAATAGCAGATCTCGCAGATCTTTCCAACAAACTCCTACTAAAACTATCCAACTCCCAAAATCTACATGGCAACTCCCTCTATTCACACAGAATAGCCAAACTCTGGAACACCCTTCCAGACACTATAACAAAAAATTCAGTACATAACCAGTTCAAATCACTCCTAAAGGAACACCTCACCAGTCACTGGCTGTGCTTCTGCCACTCCCCAGGTTAATTTACTTCTCCACCCTTAGTTTTCCTTTCTCACCAGACCATCTAACATCCCTTTTAGTTCATAGGTTAGTACTAAGCTAACTGCCCTTGTGAGCCATTTTAAGCCTAGCCAATTGTCCCTTGTGAGACTCAAACTCTGCACCTTGTGTTTGCAAGGCAAACACCTTAACCATTAGGCCACACTCTTTTGTGAACTTTAACTTATATACTATCTACACTTTACTCTGTATAGTCCTACTGATTCTATTATATTAACTGCTACTTGTTTGTGTTGTACTACTGTGGAGTTTTCCCCCTGGGTCTCCACTAGTTAAAGGGACCTTGATCTGTACTGTTTCTAGATACTGTAAAATAATTCTATTGTACTAATGTCTACTGATGCTGTTACTATGTTTTTGTTTTTGTTTATTGTCATATATTACTGTGGAGCTTTTCTCCCTAGGTTACCGGTGAAAACAGGCCACTGGCCTAGTTGGACATACCCAGTCAGCAAATATAATAAATAAAAATAAATAAAATTGTATTATTCCTCTTTAATAGGATTCAATCTTGAACCTCATACAAAAACTAAAAAATATTTCAAGCAATTCCTTTCCATTTTTCCTGGAAATATATAACCCCCCTCCCCCCCCCCCCAACATAAGCAAATTTCCCTGAAACATGTATATTTGACATATATACCTTTTTATTACATAATAAATTAAAACTTTCCTACCATGTAAGTACTTTTTTAATTTCTTCCAGTTTCACTTTCCACTGACTCAATATGTTTTCATATCATATTTTCTAGACTTAACTCCCAAATATTAATTTCCTTCCTCTTACAATAAATTCCACTCATCTTCTTTATTTTACCAAATCCCTTACTTTTTCTTTTATTCAATCTTACAACAACCTTTTTAGTAAGTTTTCAATTCTTATAACACTTTCATTCATCCATCCTCTATTTTTTGCTATGGTAACCAAATCATCTGCATAAGAAAGACAAACTGGTATCTCAGTTTTCTTTCCCATATTCCAACATACTTCATCCATTTCTGGCATAAAAGTTTGAATAATTGCATCCATTACTAGCACAAAATACACATATTAAGGATACCCTGCTTAGCTCTCCTTCTTACCCTGATGTCTTTTCCCATACATCGTTCTCCATTACATTCACCCATGAATTTTCATAACAAGTATTTATAACTGTCACTATTTTTACTTATTCCATGTGCTTCCAAATTTCCCCACATTGTCTCATGAATTACCAAATGTCTTTTCTACATCTCATGTACCCAGTCGTACCTAATTTTATTTCTGTCACAATCATACTTATTATTCCATTTACTATTAACATTCCCTTTACTTCTCTCCCTTTTACATCCAACACACAATTTTTGCATCATTTTTATATTGTTCTTATAAATATTTTATAATCAGTATTCCCTAAAGTTACAGGTCTTCAGTTTCTTATATATTTCCTTTCATCTTTCTTCATATAATTTTTATTACCCACTGCACGTCTTCCTTCACTATCCCTTTATCTAACCATTCATTTTATACTTCACAGAAAACTGCATTTTCTTTCGTCTCCAGTCACTTGTAAGACTTATAACTTAGTCTATCTAATCCTGGTGCTGACTCTTTTCTCCCTTCTTTTATTACTTCCTGCATTCCTCCCATAGTAATTGCCTTTACCAGTGTTGCCTTATTAATTTCATGCATTTTTAACACACCATTCTTGTTTCTCATCTTTTTCTTTTTCATACATTTTTATCTACAAATCTTTTCAAAACGTACATTATTTCTTTTTCTTTATATCTTAATATCATCTCTGAGAGTGTTGATGGAGAAGTACAGAGAAGGTCAGAAGGAGCTGCATTGTGTCTTTGTGGACTTAGAGAAAGCATATGACAGGGTGCTTAGAGGAGTTGTGGTATTGTATGAGGAAGTCGGGAGTGTCAGAGAAGTATGTAAGAGTGGTGCAGGATATGTACGAGGGTAGTATGATAGCGGTGAGGTCTGCGGTGGAAGTGACGGATGCGTTTAAGGTGGAGGTGGGATTACATCAAGGATCTGAGCCCTTTTTTATTTGCAATGGTGATGGACAGGTCGACAGACGAGTTCAGACAGGAGTCCCCGTGAACTGTGATGTTTGCAGATGACATTGTGATTTGTAGTGAGAGTAGGAAACAGATGGAGGAGACCCTGGAGAGGTGGAGATATGCTCTAGAGAGAAGAGAAATGAAGGTCAGCAGGACTAAGACAGAATATATGTGTGTGAATGAGAGGGAGGATAGATGAATGGTGAGGATGCAGGGAGTAGAGTTGGTGAAGGTGGATGAGTTTAAATACTTGGGATCAACAGTTCAGAGTAATGGCGAGTGTGGAAGAGAGGTGAAGAAGAGAGTACAGGCAGGATGGAGTGGGTGGAGAAGAGTGTCAGGAGTGATTTGTGACAGACGAGTACCAGTAAGAGTGAAAGGAAAGGTCTACAAGAGGGTAGTGAGACCAGCTATGTTATATGGGTTGGAGACAGTGGCATTGACAAAAAGCAGGAGTCAGAGCTTGACGTGGCAGAGTTGAAGATGTTAAGATTTGCACTGGGTGTGACGAGGATGGACAGAATTAGGAATAAGTATATTAGAGGGTCAGCCCAGGTTGGAAGGTTTGGAGACAAAGCCAGAGAGGCAAGATTACATTGGTTTGGACATGTGCTGAGGAGGGTTGCAGAGTATATTGGGAAAAAGATGCTAAGGATGAAGCTGCCAGGTAACAGGAAAAGAGGAAGGCCTAAGACAAGGTTTATGGATGTGGTGAGAGAGGACATGCAGGTGGTTGGTGTGACACAGCAAGATGCAGAAGACAGGAAGAAATGGAAGCAGTTGATCCACTGTGGCGACCCCTAATGGGAGCAGCTAAAAGAAGATATCCTTTCTTCCTTCTTTTATTTTCACTCGTTTTTTTAAATAAGGTGAAACCTCCACTTTCTCCTTTTAAGAAAAATATTTGCCTAAACAGCAGATGTTCAATTTTCTCTCTGTTTTTTGCATAAAACATTCTAGCTCTCTCTTATTCTGTTTTCTTTTTTCTCAATTTCTACTTCAAGCTCTTCCATTATTTCTTTATATTCCTTTTTATTTTCCTTCTGTTTTCTACCATTTAAAAAGCTTCAGCATACAGGCCAATTTTCATAAAATTTCCTTATTGTCATATGTTCTTCCCATAATATTTTACTCTCCTGCTTCATTTTTTTGTCTTACCAACTTTAACTGTTACAATTTTTATTCATTTTTTTAATTTATTTTCTCTTTATTCTCACCTATTATTGTCCAGACAACTCTATGATTAGAAAACTCAGCTATTTCTACACAGGAACATGTTGTGCCATTGAATGTAATTTTAGCAAAACAAAAACAGCGAGTGCTGTTTGCCAAAATTACTTTCACTGACAGTGGAGTTTGTTTTTTTCTCCATTGTTGTACATCCTCAGAGTTGATATATATGTATATATATATATATATATATATATATATATATATATATATATATATATATATATATATATGGGTCTGCTTCACATAATCGAACACCCAAATGTTCGACTTTCATATGGCTGAAACCATATGATCGAACAGTTGAATGTTCGAAAATGTGAAAAAAATACAAAAAAAATCTAAACTGTCCTAGCAGGGGGGTAAGCCCATCTGCACCGCCCATATGAAGGGCTGCACCCCCACACTCCCCACTATTTAAATATACCAACTCTAAGATCGCACTACACTGTGGTAAAGGGAAATCTTCCTGTTCCGCACTGTATGAAGATCCCTGTTCAGACCGTTCGAACTTTTAAAAGTTCGATCATATGGTCTTGACCATATGAAAGTCGAGCTTTTAAAAGTTTGACCTTCTGAAGGGGACCTATACATATATATATATATATATATATATATATATATATATATATATATATACACATATATATATATATATATATATATAAATATCCAGGGGTGTGGGGGTGCAGGGGGGTCTCTGCAAAACAAAATTGTTGAGTTGTTTGTCAAAGGTGATTTCAACAAACGGTTTTCATTTTTTTCTGTTCACCAAAATTACCATCAGTAATTCGACATGAATATTTTTCTACATCTCTTTCTATTTATTCCATTCAATCAGAGAATGTTACATAACCTCTGTGTTTTAAATATCCCCCTTTGATAAGTCCACTTTCTCTTTTCTTCCCACCTGTAGTACTCCACATTTTATAACTTCCTTCATTATTTTCACATCATCTGTTACTAATGGTAAACACATTAACAAAAACATATTTTAAGATCTCAAACATATTTTCCTGTCCGTTATATTTGTATATGCATAAATTGCAAATGATCTTACACGTTATTCTCCTTTTCTTATATTGTGCATCACTGTCCTACCTGGTATTAGTATTGTAACATCTAGTATTGTAATTTCTTCATTTCTTATCAAAATCCACATACTTGAACATTCTTCATTTATTTATTTATTTAGTATTATTATTTATTGACATTGGAATACCAGGAAAGTCCAAATGGGTCTGATTTTCAGTGGAGGTCTGGGGAGAAAAGCTCCAAAGCATTACAAAACATTTTAAGAACAATGATTTTACAATCTCCAAAAATAATACAAAGAAACATCTACACCTTAAATAATTATACCAAATTGACACAATATGAAAGCATTGGTTAAGAATCGATACACGTTATATGACAATAATTTAATATTTAAAGAACTTTTAGTTAGTTTATAGAGAAATTAAAGGTAGGTTAGTATAATACAAACAGGAACTGCAATATGAAGTGAGAGAGAAAAGCAAGCTTATGGTATATTTACAGAGAAAGCCAGGGGAGAGAAATTAATAGAAGTAAGGAAGTGAGTGAAGAAGGGAGAGAAAGTAGGTGTAAGTTTGAATAGGTACTTGTTTATAATTAAGGATATAGTTTATCCTGGTTTTGAGCATGGACAGAGCCAGCTTTTGGCTAGGAAGTCTTTCAGAATGATTTTGAAGGATGGGAGGGAGGGTATTGACCTGACATATACAGATAAAGAGTTCCAGGCCTTAGCAATATGGTACCAAGTACAGACAATGCCCAGCAGACATGATAGGTTTGTGGACAGACAGGAGTTTTTGGTCATTGGATCGTAATGACTGACTGGGAACATAGCTGTGCAGAATGTTATTTAGTGCTGAAAAAATGAATGGATGCTGGATAATTTTACACATGGTAAGGAAATTGTGTACATGTTAAATTGATGGGGTAGATCTAACCAAATTAAGCTTTTTAATTCTATATAGTAGTGGGTTATGAAAGGGGTATTTGCTGAAAATATGGGAGCTTTGTTATAGCATTGTTCAAGTTTTGATTTTTGTGATGCCTGAAGGTTAGTAAGGATGGGAGCGCCCTAAAGAAGTGTGGGGGAGGAGATAAGTAGCGGCAAGTGTAAATTTAGTTGCTTTGGTGAGAAAGTTTTTGTCTCTGTGAAGCATCCCTAGTTTTTAACAAGTTTTTCCTATGAAATACTGTATATTCAGACTGTATTTAAGATTAGCATCCACTATCATCTCTAATAATTTGCTATGAGAAGTGACTTCAATGGTTGCATTATCAAGAGATAGGACTTTAAAATTTGTTTTCTCGCAAGATTGATGGCTGGGAGGTATGGAGACAAGGTGGAGTCCCATTTTACTGACTGATACTTATTGGACAGATAGATTTTGAAACATGGAACGGTGGAGTGACAGAGACCTAATGAGGCCATTTCATGTAGAAGTTTGATGTGACAAATTGTGTTTAAGGCTTTAGACAAGTCTAGAAATAAGGAGACAAGTTTGCCATTATCTCTAGCTTTATTGACAGTATCTATATAGGTCAGAAGTGCAGTGTTAGTACTATGGAAAGGATTGAATCCATGCTGTGTGGTGGATAGGAGTTATTTCTGTAGGAGATATTTAGCAATGGTTTTGAATTCCTGCCTCTCCTTGATAGGGGCAGGTAGTGCTGATCACAGATTTCCATGCAAATATAGACTTTATCTCCTGGTCTATAAAGAAACAAGGGTTTAACATGGCTAGGCTTGTAAGGGCCCCAGGGCCATTAGCCTAGTAACCTCCTATGATCCCATTTTTCATGTATTTTGGAGAGGGGAGAATAAGATTGTTATAGGTATAAAGTTAGCAATGTCTGTTAAATTTCCTCCTTTGTGCAGACGGATAATGTGTGACATTTTCTGGAGAGAGAGAGAGAATGTGGTATTCCTGCATTAACCTATTTACAAGGATTGAGACAGGATAGACAATGCTATTGGCTGCTATTTTTAGGAACTCAGACGGAAGGTCATCAGATGAAGTACAGCATGGTTTGAGTTTGTTTAAGAGTAGTTGTATAAAGACATGGGCACAGATTTTTAGGTGAAAGTGGATGTGGTGATACATGGCTGTTGACCAGGGTGAGGATTAGATGTTATGCTATCTATATAATAAGAGTTGAACTGTGTTGCAGATTTGAGTGGTGAGTTATTGTGTTAAGGTTGAATTTTTTTGCCAGGATGCAATATTTCTTTAATGGCTGTCCAGAATTTTTTAGGGTTTTGTTTACTATTATTCTGAAAGTTGTTAGAGTATAGTTTTTTTTATTCATTTATTTGCTTTTAAGTACAACTGTGAAGCATTCTGAAATTTTCATAATATTGTGTTTTATATTTTGCCATTCTTTAGATGCTTTTTCTGTATACCACATTAGCATTCTACTCTTTTTGGATAGCCAAATTGCATTATTTTTAAGTCTCTTCCTTCTAGGAGATGCAAGGCTATTTAGGATACTCAGGAAAGTTGTATTGAATTAATTTACAACATAATCTAAGGGGAGAATTTTTAGGAAGTTCCAGTTAATAAACGATAAGGTAGTAATGAACATTTCTGAGTTAAAGTTGGAAAGGTTGCTTTTTGCTTTATAAACATGCTGTTTAAATGGATGTGTGACATGTCTGTTTTAATTTCTACAAGTCTTTTGGGTTTCTAATTTCATGACAGGAATGGACCCCATTCCTAACTCAAAGTATTGTGAAATTAGTATTGTTTCATTCTTTGATGTCAGCCAAAGGTTCTCTTTGCAGCACCCGCAGTGTGCCCAGAATTGACTCCTTCTGCAGTTTATATGGTGTTGCATGTATTGATAACATATCTAAATGTTGTTGTTTGTCCTTTCAGCTTTTTCCCGGTTAGGGGTCACCACAGCGGAACTCTGGTCCGCTAATGATTGGCAGTAGATTTTTATGGTGCCGAGTTGCCAGCCCGACGCCCAACCTTCAGCGAAGGCACGCCCATTCACACATGTCTTTCGGAGGCCACTCGGCCACGGGGAGGACATGCAGACTCCACACAGAAGGCACTCCAGCCAAGAATCGAACAGGAGAACCTCTTGCTGTGAGGCAACAATGCTACCGCTGTACCATCGTGGCTTTTGATAACATATCTAACTAAAACTGTAAAAGACAGTATATTCTTTTTTATGAGACCCATTGCTCCTCATACTATTAGAACTGTCTGGGTATCCTTCTTCTACATTGTCCTCATTTCTGCCTGCTGATCCTGATATTTTATGACTTTGTGTGTGTGTGTCTCTCTCTCTGTATATAAGACACTGTAATCACTGGGTGTAGTAATTTCAGTGATCAATGCTACTTTTGTCTTCTTTTCATGGACCACTATATCTGGTTTTCTCACATCTATCTTTTGAACTGTTGGTAATGGGTGATCTCATGTGATATAAACTTCATCATTCTCTATAATGGTTTGTGGATTATTTTTCCAGTGTTTCTTGGCTACTTCAATATTGTAATGTTTGCACAATCCCCAATACAACAGCCTTACAGGCCCTCTGCCATCAGTGTATCACAACCAGAAGCAAGATGTGCAACTCTTTCCAGTGCTTTTTTACAAAACCTTAATTTGTCTTTTTCTCCCACATGTTCAATGGACTTTGTAAACCAATGTGTATATAGTCCACTCTCCTGGGATGCTAATATTAACCTTTCATCTTTTTGTTTAAATTCACATCTCTTTAATCATTCCTGCATCAGATCCTGATCAACATAAAGCTGTTGCAGGAGTTTTCTGTACCCACAACTATATTTATGCCATTTTCACATTTCTTGCCTTCTCATCTAATCCTTCTCCCTATATTATTTCTTTGTTTTTTGGCATATTTAGTTGCTGCCTGATTTTTGTCTGCTTCTGGTTGGACTTCCATTCCCGCTTGACACCGATATGCTTCTGCTACACTAAGCAGGGAAATCATCTTAGACTTGTTCTCATCATGTTTCAAAACTTTCACTAGGTTTGGATCTGGGGAGGTAAACAGATATGTATATAGTCCTATGATTGTAGATCTATATATGTAATCAATTTTGAGGAGGCCCATACATTTTTCGAATGAGGAATATATAATTTTGGTATACAGTGATTGTTATATATCATTTGATAAGTGTGAAGCATTTTTTCTTGTTTTTCTGTCCAGCTAATCCAATACCTTTTGAGGCCAGTCAGTCACCCAAAACTGTAAGTTAGAACAAGAAAAACAATTTGTTTTATAGCATGGACTTTGTTCCTAGATGATAGGGCTGTTTTCAGTATTAATTTTAGTCTTCCAAAATATTTCTTACTAAGTTTTGGTTGCATTTGTTAATGTTTTATTGTTAATCATTCATCAATTCCCTAAATATTTATGCACTCCCTCCTGCTCAAGTTCCTTTATATCACATTCCTGTCCCAGACTGATATGTTCTTCATGCTGCAGTTTTCCTGCTTTAAATGTTGCTTTTGCACATTTATCAAGACCAAATTTCATTCTTATATCATCTGAGAAAGTTTTGACCACTTCCATTTGTGCTTTCAGCTCGTCATCTGATGAACTATACAGTTTTAAATCATCCACAAAAAGAAGATGAGAAGTCTTTACACATTGTTGTTGTCTGGGAGCCCAATTCTAACCATGACCTAATCTGTTAAATAGACAGCTTAATAAATTAATGGCAAGACAAAAGAGCAGTGGTGTCAAAGAGTCACCCTGGAATATTCCCCTTTACATTTTTATCCCTGAGATAATAATTTGTCCTTTATCATGGCTTAGCTGCAAAAATTGTTTGCCACTGTTTCATGGTCACTGTAATGTAATTGATCAATGCAGGGTGTATCTTATACATCTGTAAACACTCATTTATCCATGAACATGCAATGCTGTCAAATGCTTTTTTGCAATCTATCCATGCCATACATAGATTCTTCCCCTTTTTAGAATTTTGCATTATGACTTCAAACAACGGATGATCCTTTGCTCCATATGACTTTCATTTGTTACCCTTTTGTTCTATTGCTATGACTGAGTTTTCTTCTGAATGACTATAACCTCTATCGGCATCAATTCCAGTATATAATATATACACTGTCAGAAGGGAAGTTATTGTTCTATAGTTTTTGGGATAGTTTGCAGGTTCACTCTTAAGAAGCAGCATCACTTTTTCTGTTGTTAACCAGGTTGGTGTCTGTTTGGGGTGCGCATATAAGTAGTTCTTACTCAGGCTAAATCTTAATGTAAATATGTTAATACTTTTACCAGAAGTTAGGTACTGCATCTGGGCCCCAGAAGTTAGGTACTGCATCTGGGCCTGGGGTTTTCAGTTAGGAGCTTTTCTTAATTTTCTTTCAGTTTCTCTGGCCATTACTTCATCCCATTTCATATCCTGTACGTTTGAACTTCTTACTTTTCTTTTGCTTTTTCTATCCATTCAGCATCTTTGTTATGTTCCACAAGGTCTTCATAGATATTTCTCCAAAATTTGTCTATTTCTTCTTTTTTTTGGTGGTGTTTCTATTCCTTCTGCATTTGTTTCCCAAGCCCCTATAAAACTTTTTGGGGTCATAAATGAATTGCTTATTTTGTATTTTTCCTTTATATTTATCCACATATCTACTAAGTTTTTCTGTCCGTGCTAATATCTTTAGTTTATTATGTGCAATTGTGTATGATAGGTCCTTGTCTGTTCTAATACTGTCCATTGCTTTTATCCCATCTACCTTCCCAAGAATTGCTGAGCTGTTTCCCCTTCTGTAGTCTTCTAACAGTGACACTGCTTGTCTTAACTGTTTTATAACTTTCTCTGTTCGATACTTCCATGATGACATTTGATTTCTTCCCTTCCTTTCCCTTACTGCCCTGTATTTATGTGCTAAGATTTTATCTGTTATTAATTTAGTTGCATAGTAATATATCCTATTTACTTCTGTTATATCGCATGAATGTCTGAACAGCCCTAATTACTGTGTTCAATTGTTTTATCAAACTTCTAACTTTTTGTGTTTTATTGACTTTCTGTAGTATAGAAATTAGTCTAGAAGTAGTAGAAATTCTGTATTTATTTCATTGATCTTAATATATCTGTCCATCTCTATTAAATCAAGCAAATCTTCTCTTACATCATTTTCTTATAAACTGAGGGGACATTCGTTGCTCTCGATTTCCTGTGGGTATTCTATAGAAAGTTCCAGGGCATCTTCTTGTACCACATTACATTCAGTTTCATCCTGTATCATCTGTTGTTCCTTCATATGGGAACTCACTGGACTGCCACTTCACAGCATTGACTGCATCAAAGTTGCCACCATTTCCCACTCCTTCCCTTGCTGTGCAACTGCAACTGAACTTCTGCTTTGGTTTCACACTGAAGGCACCAGAGTATCTTCATGTGGCAACTAATCAGATGCTTCCTGCTCCACTGGTCTCTCCTTAATTTGGGGACTCATTGTTCCATCATGCTGTGATGTTACCAGAGTTCGATTTTCTACACTAAATCCTTCACTTGACAGGTAATCCATAACTTCAGTTTCAAAAACTTCTCCATTACTAATCGTCTTTTCTACTGTCCCCTTTGTTTTCTTAGTTTTTGTATTGTAAAATTTTCCATATCTAGATGCCTTTGTCTGTATTTCTCTTCAAATATCTTTGTTGCTGCTTTTTTGTATTGATATAAATATTGCACCATACCATTTCCCATATCCATATTTCTTCTTCAGATGTCTCTCACTCCACCTTTTCCTCCTTACTTTGGGGACTCATTGTTCCATCATGCTGTGACAAAACCTTTGTTAGACTTTCTACACTAAATCCTTCACCTTGCAGGTATTCCATAACTTCAGCTTCTATTAGTTTAACTTCTCCATTACTAATCTTCTCTTCTGTTCCCCCTATGTTATCTTATTTTTTGTAATGTGAAATTTTCCATATCTGGGTGCCTTTGCCTATATTCCTCTTCAAATATATTTGGAGATGCTTTTGTGTATTGATTTGTTTGGCCTTCTCCTTTGCATAAATATTGCACCATATCAGATCTCTTTCTTTCCCATGTCCATGTATCTTTTTTATTCCATTTAAAAAATCTTGAGGTTTTGTTCTTTATATTTTTGCACTTCTCAGTTTCTTCTTTTCACAAATGGCCCTTCTTGGTCTATATAATGTTTTTCATTAATCTATTGTATTCATGAACACAAATTTGCATATGAAGCTTTTGACAGTTTTTCTTGTGCATCTACTTTTCTTTCCTCAAATTTCTCTCAGTCTTTTGGAATATGTTCTGTCATGAAATTGTAGGTTTCTTGCATAATAGTAAGAATACATATTTTTTTTCTTATCCTCAATAGTCCACTCTGTCATCTCTATGGCTCTTTTCGGCCTGTCAGGTTTTTGTGGTTTTTGTGGACTACTGCTTCCTTCTACAAAAAGGGGGGGGGGGGGCATCTTATCCCTAAGCATGGCCTAACCTCATCATAGGAATGTTTCCATGGATTCAGGACTCTACACTGTCATTTGTTCCAGTTTTGGCACCAGTGCGCTTACCAGAATTGGGCACTTTTTTATCCTGGGACTTGTGCACCTTTTTTATTTTTTAATTTATTTTTGTTCATGATATATGTTATATGAAATACAGTGTCATTCAGGTGAGTTTTTGTAAACACAGGGTCCATCTCATGAAGGCGCTCACCAAGACTTGAGGATGAATTTAATTCCAGCAATACTACTCTCCTTTGCATGCTGATTTTATCATCTCTCCATTCAGACCTCTGTCTGTTTGTATAGTTTGGAAGATGGTCACAAAGACAGGTGGTGTATTTGCTAGTGTCTGATACTAGAATCCAGTCTAATAGGGAATTTGATGTCTTCCTATAATGTCTGGGGCTATTAATTAGTTGTGTGAAACTATGTAAATGCATGCTTGATGTAGGGGAATTAAGAGTTTATGTCCAACCAACTGACATTCAAATCACCTAGTAGTACTTTTCTTGTGGAATTGTTATGGATATCCAATGTAGGATATCTTCCAGATAGCTGCATTGGTACCATGAGGGATATAAAGGATAGTAATACATATTCATTTATAATTGCTTCATTTCAGTAAAGTAAAATCTACTGCCACTCATTAGCGGACCGGAGTTCCGCTGTGGTGACCTCTTACCAGGAAAAAGCCGAAGCTCAACTGAACTGAATTTCATTATTAGTTTGTTGCAAGGGGAAATGTGATAGTGTTTTGGAAATATTAATGCAGTACCACCACATTTCCTCTTTATATGGACATTATGGGTGAAACTGTAGCTGGGAGGTATAATTTCACAGTCATTTATACTGGATTTAAGCCACATTTTAGTTACAGCATAAATATCAGGCTTATGTTGGCCAATCTAGGCATGTAGTTCAGCAATTTTATTATTAATGCTTCTAACATTTATGGCAGCAAAAGTTAGATAACCAGGGTTGGGTTTGATCATTGTAGGGTTAGAGTAGTTTGTGGAAGAGAATTGTCCTGATGTTCATTGTGATAAGTGGGGGCCAAGATTATGGTGAATGTCTCCTCCTAGAAGGACTTTTGTATACTGGGGAATTATTAATACTTGTTTTTTGGAGAGTATTTTTCCACTTAATTTTGTTTTGATTGAAATGGAGTTAAACAGTCTATACTTGGAGTAATGTTGAGGGGCATCATTAAATAGGTTTGGTGCAATGTGCAGAGAAAGACTAGGGAGGAAGTATGAATAGGTGTTTGGGGCATAGTTGGAGAGATGCTGAGAGCTATTGTAAAGTCATGGTAGGATGAAAGATGGCCCAGTAGGAGGAACAGAATAAAGGGTAAGCTAAGGAGTAGCATTATTACATAAAGGGATATGAATGTTATTGATGGCAGGTTGTAGGAACATAGGGATTAAAAAGGAAAAAGAAGTTGCAGGGCAGTAGGATCTTTAGTGGTGGTGGAATATGAAAATTGACAGAAGGCAGATAGGCAAGAAGTATTTTCTATGAAGGAAGACAGTTAGGTTGCCTTAGTATCTTCTCTGGAATGTATGGAACAGAGGGTTTTAAAAGGCTAGAGTATGAGGGTGTAATTAAAATAGGAGAAGTGAGGGCTTATATGGGAAATGTAGAAGGTACAATGTAGAACAGATAGGTACTGTAAGGGAGGGGTGTTGCTATGAATTTCCCACAGACCATATAATCTTGTTTCCCCACAAAGCCTTAGTTCTATCCCTTTTCTCTTTTTGAACATATCTTGCATCTAATAAACATATAATTTCAGTTTTCACTTTTTTTTTACACCATTCAATTACCATTAGCCCCAATATCATTTCTAATATGGTTCACATTAACACTTATTTATATTATTTACGTTCCTTTGTTTGCTCCTTTTTTTCCGACTTTTATTTTTCTTTTCCTTCATCTTACCCTTCCTCCTATGGAATTTTCATTATTTTGTTCTTGCTCTTCTTCTGTGTCAAAATCCCCCTCTTCACATTCCTCACTTCCCTATAGTTCATATATATTCTCTTCTGGAATAACATCTGTTTTTTCCCACAATTTAACTATTTTTTTCTGAATTTATTATATGCTCTTCTTCTATATTTTCTTCCACAAAAGTATTTATCTCATCCTCTTTGCTATTACTTTTCAGTATTTTCTTAGCTATTCCTTTGTCCTATACATATGACAATCAAACAAAAAAAATGCCCTTTACATTACATTTACTACACTTTGGCACACAATTTTAGTTGTATGTTTCCTCTCCCCACATTGCCTTCATCTTCTTTTTTCACATTCCTGTACTAAAATCCCTTCATCTCCACAAAAAACAGACCTTTGCATGGCCCCAGTATCTCACTTTGAATGTGCTGCATTTTTCCTTCTATCACATTTATTGTTACTATTACTGCATACATCATTCTGTTACCACAGCTGCATGCCCTGTCATTCTTTCAGCAACAATATAGCATTTGTTCATACCCTGTTGCTGACTTGTGCCTTTAAAACTAGTTACTCCTCCAGCCGGGAGTTCTAAGATGGCCGCCAACTAGATAGCACACACTTCAGCTTGCTCCAACTGCTAACTACGAATCTAACCTCATCGAAGGCTACTGCTGCAGCAACAATCTACAAAAAAGCATCTCCTGCGAAATTAAAACTAATATCTTATCTCATGGAAGCTTATTTTTAACCTCAGAGTGTAAAAATAAAATACATACCTTGGATCCAGGAGATGACTAAGCAGTGATTCCTGTACATGTGCTTGGGCCTGTAATTAGCAAGTAGCAGCTATAAAGAAGAAAAGAAGCAAACTTTCACACAACAAAGAAAAATGGACCAAATGGAAACACACACATCTAAGACAAGATTATCTCAAATTGCTTCTCCTGAAAAAGAAACTAACACTAAGAGGCAGAACATTACCAAATCACAAGCTGAAGCTGCAAAGCATCAAATGAAACCAAAACATGATCAGTCTTTTGACATGGTGGAACTAAAAGCAGTCTTGATGCCTCTGCAAACAGAAATACAATATTTCTCTTCAAAACTTACAGCATTTGGCAACAACTTCGATCAAATAATAACCAGGCTGGATAAAAATGAGGCTAGAATACTGAGTAATGCCACAAAGATAGAAGTAATACAGAAAGCTGCTTCCATCACTGAAAACTCAGTCAAAGAAATGCAACAAAAACTGGTTGATCTTGAAGCTGGAGAAAGAAGAAATAATGTATTGATCAGAGGCATCCCAGAAAGATATGAACAATCACAACTAACTAATGTGGCAAAAGAAATCATTGATCTCCTTCTTGACGGCAAAGAACTATCTCAAATAATTGTTATTGAAAGAATACACCGAGCCCTGAGAAAATCTCAAACTCTGGATGCCCCCAGGCAAATATATGCAAGGATTCTTAATGTTTCACATGCTCAAGCAATAATTCAGGCTGCAAAAAAAAGAAAACACATAGTATGGAATGGCTGCAAGATAACCTTTGCTCAGGATCTGCCTCTACAGTTAAAACAGTTAAGAAAAGTCCCATCGCCTTACTGCACTTACTTAGTAAGAAAAAATATCAGATTCCAAATAAAATATCCAGCAACTCTGCAATTTCAATATAATGGCGTAAATTATGCAGTAAAAAATAAAGAAGGAGCAAAAACAGCTTTTCTCAAAGCCTTTAAAGAACTGCCATGAAGTAATGTGCTTTTACCTCAAAAGGATCCTAACACAATGAATAAATACTTCTATACATCTATGCATGCTAAATTGACTTAGACGACAAGGTAAAGTACTTAAATTACCTTTTTTCTATCTAAATCCATTGGTTTCCATTTGGGCATTCTAATTCAGTTCAAGCAGTATCTCCACGCCGTTCTGAACAAACTACAATACCCATAACCCTTTGCGACCGTGCATTAAGAAGATTAAGCATAACTGAGGTCAAAGGAACAACTAAGGCACCCATCTAAGCCCAAATAATGCTGAAAACCCACGTTTACAATTAAAAATGAAAGCAAGGCTCTCACATTTCAGAAAACCTTTGGATTTGGATTTTCCTGATTAAGAAAGTAAAGAATCCCATGCAAATGGAGCCTAAAATGTAAATCCAGCCCAGAACTAAGTCTAACAACTTAAACAGTTATATACAAATGTAAATATTATAGGTTCTTGTTTTCTTCTTTCCTGAATATATACAAGCTGGACCAAAAATAATCTTCTGGGTCAGATGCTGAAGCAGCTGCTGCAGCTGCATACAATAACTAGTCCTTATTAGGAAAGCAAAGTAATGTAGTTGGGTCTGTTTTGTTTTATCTACTGTTCACACGTTTTCTTTAGCTTTCAAATAAGTATGCATCAAAAATGTAAGCATACCAACTTTGAACAGCAGAGACTATGAAAAACTTTTTGATATTGTTTTGTCTGATCACAAAGCTGAATCTTGATGTATATGTGCTTGAGGCATATATAACAAATGGATAATCCGGACTATAATTGTTCTTAGCTGTACATACAGACCCAACAAGTAAAGAACTGCTGTACACTAAAAAGGACTCTATTTGAATTATAAAAATAAGGAACATGCAAACAGTGACTGATAAACTATAAGTTAAATTCAGTTGTGCATGTATCTGCTATGTGCGAACATAATAGAAAATCTACAGTTTGCTTTGAATTGTAATATGTTTAGACTGCCTATTAAGTTAGATATCTAAATCTCAGTTAAAAGCAGTTTTAAAAATGCTCAGCTTAATTACCTTTAATTGAAGTAAGGGTTAGAAATCATATCTTATATGCTTTGGTTGAGCAAGCTGTTACGTGTGTTGTTTCTTGTTGCTGGGACTTAGAATCACAGAAATTTTATGTATTACAGTTGTCAATGTTCTTTTTAGCTCTCTTTCAGTTAATAGGCTAGCGTGGATATGCACGGGGGGGTCTGAAAGGGAGTGATGTCACACTTATATTCATACCATTGAACTGTATCAAAAATTCTAATAACTTTGAAAGGTCAATTTGTCCCTATATACTTCCATTAGTTCTGAAAGTCAGTATTCTGTGTATTGTAGCTTTTTGATGATGTCTGTGGATTCATGCAATGTAAAGGGCTTACAAAATAAGAAAAAGAAGAATCTATTAATGCATTTAATTTTTAAATCTAAGGCAGAGATAACTTTCATTCAAGAAACACATATGTTGAAAGAACAATTAGAGAAAGATATAAAAAAAAATGAGGTAAACATATTGTTGCTGCTGGTGACAGTATGGCTTCTAGGGGAGTTGCTTCTTCTTCTTCTTTCGTCTTTTCCTGGTTAGGGGTTGCCACAGTGCATCACCTGTCCACTCATGATTGGCAGTAGAGTTTTACGGTGTCGAGTTGCCAGCCCGGCGCCCAACCTTCCACAGAAGGCACACACACGCACGCACTCATGCCTAAGGCCAATTTAGAGTGTCCACTCCACCTACAGCATGTCTTTGGGATGTGGGAGGAAACCGGAGCACCCAGAGGAAACCCACGTGACCACAGGGAGGACATGCAGACTCTGCACAGAAGACACCCCAGCCGAGGATCGAACCGGGGAACTTCTTGCTGTGAGGCATCAACGCTAACCGCTGCAACACCATGACACCCAGAGGAGTTGCTATAGTAGTTAAAAAATCTTTTGAGGGCACTATAATGAAGGGTAGTTATGACCGAAATGGCAGATGGTGTTATTTTACTTGTGAACTGCTGCCGTTTAAAAAACCTTTCTTAGCCCTAAATGTTTATGCCCCAGGTTTGCATCAAGTAACGTATCTATACGAGATATATAGAATATTAGAGAACTTTCCTAATTATCTCTATATCATAAGTGATGACTGGAATATGATAATTAATCCAGAACTTGATAGGACAAATAAGGATAAACAACCTGTTCTGCTCACTACACTAATAGCTGAAATAATGGAAGACTTTAAGTTAGCTGACCCATTTGAAAACTATAGGAATAGTACAACTACTAGTAAATTCATTTATTATTCACCATATCACAAGCCTTGGTCTAGAATAGATATAGTTTTAATATCTGAAGTTCTATTAAATAATATAGTCACCTACAATAGTGAACCTAGAACAATATCAGATCATGTAAAAATAAACATTACAATAAAGTTGGGGAGCTCAGTGCAAAGACTCCAAACAGTTACGAACTGGACGTTAAATACTAACTTATTAAAGAATGAAGTTTCACAAGATATGGATATCATTGACATTCTCACCCAAGCTAAAAATAACCTAGAAATAACAGACATACCATACGACATTCAATGGCAAGCGACAAAAGCCACTATTAGGGGAATATTAATTCAAAAAGCTGCTTTCTATAAAAAATTAAACATGGAAAAAGTCAGAACAATAGAATCAAAATTAAAAAACATAAAGTTAGAATTACAAATTAATAATTCGCCAGCACTTGAAAGTCAAATGGTTACACTACAGGAACAATTACGGGAAATTCAAGCACAACAGTTCTCAATCAGTGAACTTAAACTTCTTCACAAATATGTCAAATGGGCTTAATCAAAAGCACTGGCAAGAATTATAAACATAAAAAAACCCCTACCAAAATAAAGCAATTAAACTATAATAACAAATCTCTAGATATAGACGAAGAGATTATACCGCCCTTTGAAGAGATTTACCAAAACCTATATGGCCCTCACAACCAGTTTAATGACTCATTATCTCATCAATTTACTGAAGAGTTACAATTTCCAGTGCTGAATGAAGCAGAAATAAATAATCTCAAAGCTCCCTTAAATGTAGAGGAAATTATTGCTGCTGTAAATAGGTTGAAACCAGGCAAATCACCAGGGACAGATGGTTATATGGCGGAATTTTACAAGACTTTCAAAAAAGAACTAGCTCCAATATTACTGAAAGTATACAAATACATAATAAAGTATGGTGCCAAAGACTTGTATATCAATAACTCAAAAACTATATTCATACCAAAACCCAAGTCTGAAGCATCAAATCCAAATAATTACAGGCCGACAGCACTCATAAATATTGATATCAAAATTCTTTCTACAGTCCTAGCCAGTAGAATCAAAATAATCTTACCTCTCATCATATCTTCTGAACAAGTAGGTTTTATGAACAACAGCCAAATATATGACAATACACTCACCATTGATTCAATCATTAGTTTAAAAGCGTATGATAAATGTCCTAGCTATGCACTTTCAGTAGATGCAACCAAAGCTTTTGACAGGGTAAATTTTGATTTTTTTATTAAAGATACTCAAGAAATTTAGCATCCCTGAAGACTATATAAACATGGTTAGGGATTTATACAATAATGCCACAACAACACTATTTATAAATAAAAAGCAATCAGAACTTATTCAAATTTTGAATGGCACAAGGCAAGGATGCCCACTATCACCATATCTGTTCAATCTATACATAGAAACTCTACTTCTTAAAATATCAAAAAGAACTTATCACCATCTTATGAATATTTCAAAAATCCAAATAAAGTATACAGCTTTTGCTGATGATTCAAACATCTATTTTGAATTCCCAAATACAGATTTGAATACGATATTAAACTCAACTGAAAAATTCTCAAAAATATACAATTATGCCATTAACCCAAAAAAAATCAGTCATATTCCCTCTGAGTACTCTAGGACATAAAGAATTCTACTTCCCTGAAACTGAAATAAAAGTCAATTATAATCTTAAATATCTGAGTATCATGTTCACTCACCCCCGATCTGATATGACTAAAAACAATTTGTTCAAAACCTGGACTACTATTACTGAGGACACTAAGAGATGGTTAAATCTCAATCTATCTCCACTATAGTTAAAATGAATATTCTTCCAAGATTATTGTTTCATTTTAGTGCTATTAATCAAAATATACCCAAAAACAACTTCTCCAAACTTGAAACACTATTAGGTAAATTTATTTGGCATCCAAAAAATACAAGAATAAAATATTCTAGATTAAAATTACCCAAACTAAAAGGAGGGGCTAGGTCTACCTGAATTCCAAACATACTATAACATTATAACTGCTAGTCGAATTATACAAATACATTTTGAAGCATTCAACAAAGCATGGTATCCACTATAGATTAAAATAAAGCAGAAAAATAATACAGTGGTGTAAGCTAACTGGTCCTCCAATAAAACAGTCATACACAGCAAAAAACAGAAAGGAGGCACCAGAAACACAGCAGTTAAAAGCCAAGATTTATTCCAAAGAGATAGGTGAGCGGTTTCACAGCCGAAGCCACTTCATCAGACAACTACAATGCATCATTGCTAATAATTTAAAGCAAAAGCATCTAATCACAAATCATGTCATTGAAGCATTTGAAAAAGCGTGTATTAGGGATATATATTCTTTGCATGATGGTAGACAATGCACAAAAGATTTTGCCAATATGAGTTGGAATGAGAAACAAGCACTTGAACATTTATGCCAGGATGTCACTTTGAGTATTAGACCAGCAGATAAAGGCGGACCAGTGGTAATTATGGATTATGTCTTTTATAGAAATGCAATGATTGTTATGCTCAGTGATGTTATGGTATACGCCCCCTTAGATATCCAGCAAGTAAAACAATGTATTTATAGGATTTCCAATGAACGTTTTGAATGTTTACAGTTAGGACAAATTGATATGGGATTAGATACTTATTTTTTGGTAGATGAACCCACTATCCCAGTCATACAAGGACTACCAAAAATTCATAAACATCCTTGTACACCACCAATGAGACCCATAGTAGCGGAAAGGGGGTGGTGTACTGAACCCGTATCTATTTACATAGAACAACACCTTAAACCTA
Organism: Protopterus annectens; assembly: GCF_019279795.1. NCBI lineage: Eukaryota > Metazoa > Chordata > Ceratodontiformes > Protopteridae > Protopterus > Protopterus annectens. The sequence goes on from NC_056734.1 coordinate 829,948,226, forward strand.
TCTTAGCCAGGAACAGCACTATTTTAAAGGACACTGAGCATTTCCTTAGGGATTTATATGCCCATGTACAGAGTACATTACCTCGACGATGTATGGCTGGTGTGGAGGGGTACTGAGTCTAGTTTACAGGAATTTGTTCAGTATTTGAACAATAATGAGTGGGGTTTAGGTTTTACGGAACAACATGACACTCATAATATCATTTTTCTGGATGTGTTAATACATAAACTTCCAGATGGGACATTAGAGTCAGAGATATATAGGAAGTTCCCACAATTTAATTCTTTGTTACATGCCTCTAGTTATCATGCTCCACACATAGCTAGGAATATACCAAAGTCCCAATTCATCAGAGCAAAACGTATCTGTTCACAACAATCCACCTATTGTATGAGCCAAAATGATCTTACACAAAGATTTAAACAAAGGGGCTATAAGGATGGAACCATTGCAGTTGCAAAAGGTCAGGTTAACAATATGGAACGTACTGATTTGCTCCAGTACAAGGATAAGTCTAATATACCATCCCAACCATTAAGATTGAGTACAACTTATGGACGAAATACCAATTGTTTATTTAAGATTGTGCAGCGACATTGGAATATTTTACAGTGTGACCCAGAAGTCGCTAAGATTATTCCTGACAAATGTATGTTCTCTTACAGGAATGGTAAAAGTTTGAAATCTTATTTTAACCATTACAAAACTAGGGACTATAAGTTCAGTGATATGATCCAGACTACTATTTCCGGTGATAGTTTGCGGGGTTGTTTCCCTTGTGGCCATTGTGTAAATTGTAAATATATATGCACCACCAAGGAGTTTTCAAGTAGAAATTGTGCTAAGGTTTTTGATTTAAGCATTTTTGTTAATTGTAGTAGTGATTGGGCCATTTATTTGGCCACATGTAACTGTGGTGCATTCTACATTGGACAAACTTCTAGGTGCATTAGGTTACATATTTCAGAACATTACAGTAATATTAAACAAAAGAAGATGACCAACGCCTTATACAAACACCAGCTGACACATCCAACTGCCAAATTTTTGTTCACTATTATTGATGTTATACAAGGTGATCGGAGAAACAAAGCTGGTTGGCACAGTATTTTAAACTGTAAAGAAAAAAAGTGGATAATTAAACTGGGTGGTCTTTTTCCCCCCGGGCTTAATGAATATTTATAAGTATTCCACCAATGGTATTCTCTGAATGTATATTTAAACAGCTTGTAATGTAACTGTTTTTCCATACACTGATGAAGGCTGTGTAATTCACCAGCCGAAACCGGTATGTTTGTACTTGCTGTGATGCTTTAAATCTAATATATCTATTTCAGTCACCTTTTGCTGGCTCCAATTTTTTGACTTTTCTCATGTACAGAGTAGACCACCTGCGCAGAACTGTCTAATGGTAGCCATGGATGTAGAATCCCTTTTCACGACTATACCTAATGGGAAGGGAGTTGAGTTGTTAGGACAATATTTGACAGAAGATGGTACCTATAATCACTATAAGGTGGATCTTTTGTGTTTTTTGATGAAAATCATTCTGGAGAACAATATTTTTATGTTTGAACAGACTATTTACAGGCAAAAGGATGGCGTAGTTATGGGCACTTCGTGTGCCAATAGCTACGCCAACCTGGTTATGGCCAAATGGGAACAGACCAAGATACTCAGACAAACTAGATTAGACAATGTTGTCTTTTACCAGAGGTTTGTGGATGACCTCTTCCTTCTATGGGAAGGAGGTAGGGATGAATTCACACACTTCCTAGATGCTTTAAACACAAGCACTGACTTCCTAAGATTCTCTGCTAACATCTCAGCAAAATCTATCGAGTTTTTAGATGTGAAGGTCATTAGGAAGAATACTGGTGTGTTCACCACTGACATTTTCAGGAAAGAGTGTTATAGGAACACTTTTGTCCATAGACAAAGCAAGCACCCTAAACATGTGTTTAAAAATATTATGAAAGGGCAGGCATTAAGAACATCTAGACTAATAGCAGATGACTCTACATTTTTGGATGAGCTAAGTGCCCTTGAACAAAGATTTTTGGATAGAGGGTATATTGCGAAATAAGTTGGAATGGTTACTACCAACACGGTTGAGATGAGAGGTAATGAAGGGAAACCATACTTTTCTACTTCTTTACAGTGTAGAGAGGAGAAAGTAGCCAAGGATAATCACATGAGGGTATCAGTGACTTATACAAGTAACATTAGGTTGTTTCAGGACATCTATTCCAGGAATTGGAATATACTTACATATAATGAGAGAGTGGGATCTATAGTGAGGGAGTTCCCTAGTTATGCGTACAAAAATAAAAATCTCTTAAAAGGTTACTATGCTACCCAAAAAATGAGGTAGGTTCTGTTAAACAACCCCCTTATGGCACATTTCCCTGTAATACCTGTAACTTTTGTCATCTCATTGATAGTGGAGCAAGTTTTGAACATCCAGATACAGGTAAAAAATTAAATTTTAAAGTTAATGCCAACTGTAATACCACCAATCTTGTATATCTAGCTTATTGTACATTCTGTTAGTCATTCTATATTGATTACGAGACAGAATGAGAGAACATTCCTATGATATTCTTAGGAAAGCAGAGACCAGTGTTCTAGCTAAACATGTTATTACGTCTGGTAACCTACATACCTTCAAGTTTATGGCTATAGAGGTAGTTAAGTTAAGGAATAGAGGGGGTCTCACTAAAAGTATAGTGGGGACTAAAGAACTTGAATGGATAATCAGAATGCAGGTGAATATGGGGAAGATAAGATCTCTATCAGACCCATATTGGTCAATAGACCTTTGGCAAGGTGATATGTTCACTGAGTGATAATTGTCTGGGCATTTTTTAGAGCCTTATTTTAAAAGTTTTTTAAAAATTACTTATATGTCTTTAAATGTTCATTGTCTTTAATTAGTAGTGATTTGTGACTGGATGCTTTTGCTTTAAATTGTGAGTAATGATGCACTGTAGTTGTCTGATGAAGCGGCTTTGGCTGCGAAAGCGCTCACCTATCTGTTTGGAATAAATCTTGGCTTTTAACTGCTGTGTTTCTGGTGCCTCCTTTCTGTTTTATGCTATGGATTAAAATATATTACAATCATCTAATCTCATGTAATTTAAATCCTAAAGCAGTACCCTTTTTGAATTCTAAGACAAAGTATTTTAAGGTCCACCCCATAATCATAAGAAACACACTAATATTTCAAAAGCTGGTATCCTCCCTAAGATACTTTGGTACTGGGACAACCAATACACCTTAATCCTAATATTAAACTAAATAATGCTACGATAAACCTGACTCAGTCCCCCAAAATCAAAAATATCACCGTATGGGATCTCTATCAGTTCAAAAGCCTTTCAATTGAAAACATTAGGCAAAGATTTGAAGTAAATAAAAGTTATAACACCATAATCAACCAATTAACATACCTGATTAACACAATTACTATGACTGTTAAAATAGATAACCAAGGCATGCAGCTATATCAACAAATTACTAACCTGTTACTTTTGAGATCTAAAATGGTATCAAATATCTATAGATTAATAACAACAATTAAATATCAAGATGCACTTCTATATTCAAAATGTTGGGAAGACAAAAATAATAAGATCACTGTTGAACAAAAATCTGCTGCAATTGAGCTTACTTTGAAACTAACCCCCCTCAAAAAACTAATTTGCACCTAAATTATGATTAATAACAATGCTCATCACACACCACTTTTTCTAAGTAAAATTAATACATCACACTCTCCTTCTGCAGTGGTGCAGTGGTAGCGTTGTTGCCTCACAGCAAGAGGTTCTCCCGTTCGAGTCTTGGCTGGAGTGCGGGGAGTGCCTTCTGTGTGGAGTCTGCATGTCCTCCCCGTGGTTGGGTGGGTGTTCGAAAGACATGCGTAAATGGGCGTGCCTTCGTTGAAGGTTTAACGTCGAACTGGCACCTCGGCGTTCGTGAAAATCTACTGCCAATCATTAGCGGACCGGAGTTCCGCTGTGGCGACCCCTAACCAAAAGACAACAGCAACAACTCTCCTTATTGAAGGAATTTTTAACTGAAGTTATTCTGCTCTTCAGTAACTTGAACTGAAGCTAGTGTTGGCTGAATTTTGTTATTTGCTAGTAATTACAGGTGTGGGGGTAGCCACATTCTTTGATTTCCTGTCCTTGCATATTTAAACTGGTGCATGTGAAATAATTCCTGCTTTAAAACCTCAGCTTGGCCAGCTAGAACTTGGTTATATTCAACTGGACGTATAAGAGAATTTAAGTACCTTTATCTGCACTTTTTTTTTTAAAAAATACAGTATTTGATTTAAACTGTGTATGAAGGAGTGTTGAAGGAATTTTTAACTGAAGTTATTCTGCTCTTCAGTAACTTGAACTGAAGCTAGTGTTGGCTGAATTTTGTTATTTGCTAGTAATTACAGGTGTGGGGGTAGCCACATTCTTTGATTTCCTGTCCTTGCATATTTAAACTGGTGCATGTGAAATAATTCCTGCTTTAAAACCTCAGCTTGGCCAGCTAGAACTTGGTTATATTCAACTGGACGTATAAGAGAATTTAAGTACCTTTATCTGCACTTTTTTTAAAAAAAAATACAGTATTTGATTTAAACTGTGTATGAAGGAGTGTTGAAGGAATTTTTAACTGAAGTTATTCTGCTCTTCAGTAACTTGAACTGAAGCTAGTGTTGGCTGAATTTTGTTATTTGCTAGTAATTACAGGTGTGGGGGTAGCCACATTCTTTGATTTCCTGTCCTTGCATATTTAAACTGGTGCATGTGAAATAATTCCTGCTTTAAAACCTCAGCTTGGCCAGCTAGAACTTGGTTATATTCAACTGGACGTATAAGAGAATTTAAGTACCTTTATCTGCACTTTTTTAAAAAAATACAGTATTTGATTTAAACTGTGTATGAAGGAGTGTTGAAGGAATTTTTAACTGAAGTTATTCTGCTCTTCAGTAACTTGAACTGAAGCTAGTGTTGGCTGAATTTTGTTATTTGCTAGTAATTACAGGTGTGGGGGTAGCCACATTCTTTGATTTCCTGTCCTTGCATATTTAAACTGGTGCATGTGAAATAATTCCTGCTTTAAAACCTCAGCTTGGCCAGCTAGAACTTGGTTATATTCAACTGGACGTATAAGAGAATTTAAGTACCTTTATCTGCACTTTTTTTTTAAAAATACAGTATTTGATTTAAACTGTGTATGAAGGAGTGTTGAAGGAATTTTTAACTGAAGTTATTCTGCTCTTCAGTAACTTGAACTGAAGCTAGTGTTGGCTGAATTTTGTTATTTGCTAGTAATTACAGGTGTGGGGGTAGCCACATTCTTTGATTTCCTGTCCTTGCATATTTAAACTGGTGCATGTGAAATAATTCCTGCTTTAAAACCTCAGCTTGGCCAGCTAGAACTTGGTTATATTCAACTGGACGTATAAGAGAATTTAAGTACCTTTATCTGCACTTTTTTTTAAAAAATACAGTATTTGATTTAAACTGTGTATGAAGGAGTGTTGAAGGAATTTTTAACTGAAGTTATTCTGCTCTTCAGTAACTTGAACTGAAGCTAGTGTTGGCTGAATTTTGTTATTTGCTAGTAATTACAGGTGTGGGGGTAGCCACATTCTTTGATTTCCTGTCCTTGCATATTTAAACTGGTGCATGTGAAATAATTCCTGCTTTAAAACCTCAGCTTGGCCAGCTAGAACTTGGTTATATTCAACTGGACGTATAAGAGAATTTAAGTACCTTTATCTGCACTTTTTTTTTAAAAAATACAGTATTTGATTTAAACTGTGTATGAAGGAGTGTTGAAGGAATTTTTAACTGAAGTTATTCTGCTCTTCAGTAACTTGAACTGAAGCTAGTGTTGGCTGAATTTTGTTATTTGCTAGTAATTACAGGTGTGGGGGTAGCCACATTCTTTGATTTCCTGTCCTTGCATATTTAAACTGGTGCATGTGAAATAATTCCTGCTTTAAAACCTCAGCTTGGCCAGCTAGAACTTGGTTATATTCAACTGGACGTATAAGAGAATTTAAGTACCTTTATCTGCACTTTTTAAAAAATACAGTATTTGATTTAAACTGTGTATGAAGGAGTGTTGAAGGAATTTTTAACTGAAGTTATTCTGCTCTTCAGTAACTTGAACTGAAGCTAGTGTTGGCTGAATTTTGTTATTTGCTAGTAATTACAGGTGTGGGGGTAGCCACATTCTTTGATTTCCTGTCCTTGCATATTTAAACTGGTGCATGTGAAATAATTCCTGCTTTAAAACCTCAGCTTGGCCAGCTAGAACTTGGTTATATTCAACTGGACGTATAAGAGAATTTAAGTACCTTTATCTGCACTTTTTTTTTTAAAAAATACAGTATTTGATTTAAACTGTGTATGAAGGAGTGTTGAAGGAATTTTTAACTGAAGTTATTCTGCTCTTCAGTAACTTGAACTGAAGCTAGTGTTGGCTGAATTTTGTTATTTGCTAGTAATTACAGGTGTGGGGTAGCCACATTCTTTGATTTCCTGTCCTTGCATATTTAAACTGGTGCATGTGAAATAATTCCTGCTTTAAAACCTCAGCTTGGCCAGCTAGAACTTGGTTATATTCAACTGGACGTATAAGAGAATTTAAGTACCTTTATCTGCACTTTTTTAAAAAATACAGTATTTGATTTAAACTGTGTATGAAGGAGTGTTGAAGGAATTTTTAACTGAAGTTATTCTGCTCTTCAGTAACTTGAACTGAAGCTAGTGTTGGCTGAATTTTGTTATTTGCTAGTAATTACAGGTGTGGGGGTAGCCACATTCTTTGATTTCCTGTCCTTGCATATTTAAACTGGTGCATGTGAAATAATTCCTGCTTTAAAACCTCAGCTTGGCCAGCTAGAACTTGGTTATATTCAACTGGACGTATAAGAGAATTTAAGTACCTTTATCTGCACTTTTTTTTTTAAAAAAATACAGTATTTGATTTAAACTGTGTATGAAGGAGTGTTGAAGGAATTTTTAACTGAAGTTATTCTGCTCTTCAGTAACTTGAACTGAAGCTAGTGTTGGCTGAATTTTGTTATTTGCTAGTAATTACAGGTGTGGGGGTAGCCACATTCTTTGATTTCCTGTCCTTGCATATTTAAACTGGTGCATGTGAAATAATTCCTGCTTTAAAACCTCAGCTTGGCCAGCTAGAACTTGGTTATATTCAACTGGACGTATAAGAGAATTTAAGTACCTTTATCTGCACTTTTTTTTTTAAAAAATACAGTATTTGATTTAAACTGTGTATGAAGGAGTGTTGAAGGAATTTTTAACTGAAGTTATTCTGCTCTTCAGTAACTTGAACTGAAGCTAGTGTTGGCTGAATTTTGTTATTTGCTAGTAATTACAGGTGTGGGGGTAGCCACATTCTTTGATTTCCTGTCCTTGCATATTTAAACTGGTGCATGTGAAATAATTCCTGCTTTAAAACCTCAGCTTGGCCAGCTAGAACTTGGTTATATTCAACTGGACGTATAAGAGAATTTAAGTACCTTTATCTGCACTTTTTTTTAAAAAAATACAGTATTTGATTTAAACTGTGTATGAAGGAGTGTTGAAGGAATTTTTAACTGAAGTTATTCTGCTCTTCAGTAACTTGAACTGAAGCTAGTGTTGGCTGAATTTTGTTATTTGCTAGTAATTACAGGTGTGGGGGTAGCCACATTCTTTGATTTCCTGTCCTTGCATATTTAAACTGGTGCATGTGAAATAATTCCTGCTTTAAAACCTCAGCTTGGCCAGCTAGAACTTGGTTATATTCAACTGGACGTATAAGAGAATTTAAGTACCTTTATCTGCACTTTTTTTAAAAATACAGTATTTGATTTAAACTGTGTATGAAGGAGTGTTGAAGGAATTTTTAACTGAAGTTATTCTGCTCTTCAGTAACTTGAACTGAAGCTAGTGTTGGCTGAATTTTGTTATTTGCTAGTAATTACAGGTGTGGGGGTAGCCACATTCTTTGATTTCCTGTCCTTGCATATTTAAACTGGTGCATGTGAAATAATTCCTGCTTTAAAACCTCAGCTTGGCCAGCTAGAACTTGGTTATATTCAACTGGACGTATAAGAGAATTTAAGTACCTTTATCTGCACTTTTTTTTTTAAAAAATACAGTATTTGATTTAAACTGTGTATGAAGGAGTGTTGAAGGAATTTTTAACTGAAGTTATTCTGCTCTTCAGTAACTTGAACTGAAGCTAGTGTTGGCTGAATTTTGTTATTTGCTAGTAATTACAGGTGTGGGGTAGCCACATTCTTTGATTTCCTGTCCTTGCATATTTAAACTGGTGCATGTGAAATAATTCCTGCTTTAAAACCTCAGCTTGGCCAGCTAGAACTTGGTTATATTCAACTGGACGTATAAGAGAATTTAAGTACCTTTATCTGCACTTTTTTTTTTTAAAAAATACAGTATTTGATTTAAACTGTGTATGAAGGAGTGTTGAAGGAATTTTTAACTGAAGTTATTCTGCTCTTCAGTAACTTGAACTGAAGCTAGTGTTGGCTGAATTTTGTTATTTGCTAGTAATTACAGGTGTGGGGGTAGCCACATTCTTTGATTTCCTGTCCTTGCATATTTAAACTGGTGCATGTGAAATAATTCCTGCTTTAAAACCTCAGCTTGGCCAGCTAGAACTTGGTTATATTCAACTGGACGTATAAGAGAATTTAAGTACCTTTATCTGCACTTTTTTTTTTTAAAAAATACAGTATTTGATTTAAACTGTGTATGAAGGAGTGTTGAAGGAATTTTTAACTGAAGTTATTCTGCTCTTCAGTAACTTGAACTGAAGCTAGTGTTGGCTGAATTTTGTTATTTGCTAGTAATTACAGGTGTGGGGGTAGCCACATTCTTTGATTTCCTGTCCTTGCATATTTAAACTGGTGCATGTGAAATAATTCCTGCTTTAAAACCTCAGCTTGGCCAGCTAGAACTTGGTTATATTCAACTGGACGTATAAGAGAATTTAAGTACCTTTATCTGCACTTTTTTTTTTAAAAAAATACAGTATTTGATTTAAACTGTGTATGAAGGAGTGTTGAAGGAATTTTTAACTGAAGTTATTCTGCTCTTCAGTAACTTGAACTGAAGCTAGTGTTGGCTGAATTTTGTTATTTGCTAGTAATTACAGGTGTGGGGGTAGCCACATTCTTTGATTTCCTGTCCTTGCATATTTAAACTGGTGCATGTGAAATAATTCCTGCTTTAAAACCTCAGCTTGGCCAGCTAGAACTTGGTTATATTCAACTGGACGTATAAGAGAATTTAAGTACCTTTATCTGCACTTTTTTTAAAAAAAATACAGTATTTGATTTAAACTGTGTATGAAGGAGTGTTGAAGGAATTTTTAACTGAAGTTATTCTGCTCTTCAGTAACTTGAACTGAAGCTAGTGTTGGCTGAATTTTGTTATTTGCTAGTAATTACAGGTGTGGGGGTAGCCACATTCTTTGATTTCCTGTCCTTGCATATTTAAACTGGTGCATGTGAAATAATTCCTGCTTTAAAACCTCAGCTTGGCCAGCTAGAACTTGGTTATATTCAACTGGACGTATAAGAGAATTTAAGTACCTTTATCTGCACTTTTTTTTAAAAAAATACAGTATTTGATTTAAACTGTGTATGAAGGAGTGTTGAAGGAATTTTTAACTGAAGTTATTCTGCTCTTCAGTAACTTGAACTGAAGCTAGTGTTGGCTGAATTTTGTTATTTGCTAGTAATTACAGGTGTGGGGGTAGCCACATTCTTTGATTTCCTGTCCTTGCATATTTAAACTGGTGCATGTGAAATAATTCCTGCTTTAAAACCTCAGCTTGGCCAGCTAGAACTTGGTTATATTCAACTGGACGTATAAGAGAATTTAAGTACCTTTATCTGCACTTTTTTTAAAAAAATACAGTATTTGATTTAAACTGTGTATGAAGGAGTGTTGAAGGAATTTTTAACTGAAGTTATTCTGCTCTTCAGTAACTTGAACTGAAGCTAGTGTTGGCTGAATTTTGTTATTTGCTAGTAATTACAGGTGTGGGGGTAGCCACATTCTTTGATTTCCTGTCTGAAAAGGGGTTAGTTGTTGGCATTCTGTTA